>NW_004797493.1:288774-289823 GCF_000002075.1 Aplysia californica | reverse complement strand
CAACAACACCAAACCCTCATTCATCCCCCCTCCCTTCCATTTGGAACAGACATCACTAGCAAGATGGTGCCCTTTCCATCTATGAAAGGCTT
Organism: Aplysia californica; assembly: GCF_000002075.1. Taxonomy (NCBI): domain Eukaryota; kingdom Metazoa; phylum Mollusca; class Gastropoda; order Aplysiida; family Aplysiidae; genus Aplysia; species Aplysia californica. The sequence goes on along the minus strand of NW_004797493.1, from coordinate 289,731 downwards.
TGGAACAGGTTTATTTAAACACCAAACGGAAAAAAACACCCTCAAACAAGACCCCCCCCAAAAAAAACCCAAAAAAAACAACAACAAACAAACAACCCCTACCAAAAACAAAAAAAAACCACAAAAAAAAACAACAATAACAAACAAACAAAATCTGCGCTATCAATACATCCTCTGCAAACTAAATCAAGCTGAACCATAGACTTGTTCCACGACCTAGACAGCGCGCCCTTACGTATTTTGCCTTTACACAATGGAGCACATTATTTGACTGTCACTAATATAAACGTATTGAGCCAAATAAAAGGCAAAGACTTGGAACTGGCCATTTTCCCTATATTTAGGAGTAACTGGGCGGCCCATGGTGCAAAGCTTTTGTAGAGAGGGCTTTTCCACTGTGGTCGAGAGGTTACGGTGGTCGCCTCTCATTCAATAAGGTCTCGGGTTCGAGTCAGGATAGCGAAAGAAAATTTTCTGCTCTTAAATTTCCTCCTCTTTCCCTCCTTTCCTCCTCTCTGACAATGCTCTGTCGTCTGCTTTCGTCTCCACTTTCTGACACCGCCCCCTCAACTCCTTTGCCCGCTCCACTGGGCGACTGACTCTTTCTACTGTTGCTTGACTCCGTCTTACTGCTGTAATGTGCCCCTAATGTGGTTAAAGAAAGGTAAGTCGGTAGTTAACAAGAAAGTTTTCTTTTCCATGAGTTACATCCCCTGTCGGTAAGCCGCCTTTTTCACGATCTGTAACAAGGTCCGTTTTGTCGAGTGCAGACTTCATGTACTGATTATTTCCCTTGCTCCCGAAAATTATAACAATTTTCTTCGTTAATTTACTGGATTCTCCCCCTTAAGCAAGCACTGTTAAAGAAATCTCTACGCTCCCCTATGCTGTGTGTCTACTAGTCTGTCAGTTCGTTCTGGTCTACACCTTTTTCTCACCTTCCTACTTGGTTAGTAC
>NW_004797493.1:283895-287886 GCF_000002075.1 Aplysia californica | reverse complement strand
GGGCGGGGTGTGGTTTGCTTTTGCTTTTTTTCAATTAAACGTCTCTCCTTTTTAAAATGTGTTTTACACTCTAGTAAAAGCTCTAAGCTTCGACACGTACAGGGTGATCAAAAACAAAACAAAACTGTCTAACCTTTTTTTTTAAATATCTCGCACAAAAATTGCTCTGGAATGCTGTTATTTGGAACATACATAAGCCATCCAAAAGGAATTTGTTTGATATAAAATCCTCGAAGAAGAAACTTGTTTTGAAAATAGAAATGGATGAAAGAAAAAAGCACCCCAAAAAGCAAAATTCACCATTTTTACAAATCTTATAAGGAAGTCGTGAAAAGATTATTAGGCTTTTTTTCTTTATATTCTCTTTGACATTTATTTTTACTTCCCTATGACATTAAAAAATGTATAATTTCTTTTACAGAGTTTGATAAAACCAACGATTTTCTTCTGAAATTCCTAGAACCAGTGCTTTACATGCCCTCCTTTGGACTCGACACATGTCATTCCAAATGTTCAACAGCGCCCAAACATAGGGACCTGCTAAACCATGATTAAAGTCACATATACTGTACATATTCAGTAAGAAGTGGCTTCAAGAAACAATACGGAGTGGGGTGCCCAATAGACGGCATTTTTCGAGTTAACATATTCTGCAGGGTCTTGAACTAATCCAAATTATGTCGTCGAGGAAATGATCCCGCTTTTCAAGACAATCGAGAAATCATGAACACATTGCCATGCTCTGATCCATGTCATCTCGACCTTGCGAAGATGAAAATGGTACAGTCGTATGATAAGATCTGCTATGATAATGCAGATGGTTGAGTTGTACGAAAGTCCTAGCTGCAGATCGTCTATGAACAGACGTCTCATAGGACTCAACTACTGAAATCTGCATCCTGTAGATGTTTAAAGGTTTGCGCATGATGCCTGCTCGACATGAAGTGGTCATTTTAAAGATTGTTTTTGGTTCTGATTCGCTATAGATCCAACTTCTCTACTCATGACGCACGCCAAAGGTCTTGAGGGCACCTAAGCATTCTCTCCATGCCGTGCGCAGAACTTACGAAATGTCAAGGATGGTGAGTTTATTGAGAGGTAATGTTCAATTCAATAAGCTCTCTGCTCTTTACTAAACGTAACCATGATCTCAGCAGGCAAAAGACATTTGGGTAAAATGATATCTGCAAACTTCTGTCGAATTGTTAGACTGCTGTAGTTTGCATTATGGCTCGATTGTTACAACTTTTAGTGGTAGACCTAATGCGAACTGGTGTGTCATGTTATGAAAATGACGACAATGTTGAAAATGGGTTGTTTTTTAAATGCAAAACGATTCAATGGACCTATCTAAAATTAATATCGAACAAATTCCTTTTGGCTTCTAAATGTTGTTTTCAAATATGAAACGCAAAGCTTCAGTTTGGAGGAAGATATTTACGAAACAAATTGTACATAAAAAAAAAATCACCCAAATGACCTATTCGTGAGTCAAGTACCCTAAAACTTTTATTCCTCCTCCTTCTAGTATTCCTCCTCCTTCTCGTCCTTCTCTTCTTCCCTTCTCCTCCTCCCTTCTCCTATGTCCGTCTCCTCCTCTCCCACCCCCTCACATTCTTCGAAAGCACACCACACAGATAATCTTTTTCGAGCAAATTAATCCAGAAGACAGTGTTTACAAATAAAATATTACACTAGGCTAAAAAACCAACCAGAAATCCCAAAACCAAATATCTGCTAAACTACTTCGCCTTGAAGGACGGACTGAATCAACTTCAATTATAATAACAATATTATGTGATCAGTGAGACTATATCAACCATCAGTGGTCGGTGTAGTGTTGGACTGCCGAGTGCCGAGTTATTGCAGCCTTGGGAAAAAGTGACAATCTGTTTACCTTTGTCTCTGTGCGGACTAGTGTCAAGGTGAAGGTTAGGCGAAACAGAGGACAGCTTGTGACGTAATCGTGTATTCAGGCGGTCGTTATACCGGAAGCATGCCAGTTTGTCACAGAGGCCCAGTTTGTCACAGGCCTCGACTGTGCCCTGCATGATGGAAGTTATCACTGACTCTCTCAAAAAAGAGTAAACAATGATTGATTGATTGTATTAGTTGAATTTTATTTTTCAATTGTTTTTAATGAAAGAACATTCACTGTTGAAGTTTTACAGAGAAATTTTCTTTGATTTGCATACAAAAAGGAAGAAATACTGAACAACACAAGCCGAATTGACATTTTAGAGGGACTATCTCTACACGACCAATTTGAAGGTGGGGAATTAAAAAAACAACTTAAGTTACAACTACAATATTAACGTGCTGTAATTATGACTATCATCAAAACTCCAATACTTAAAACAAACCGTGACGAAGTGGGCCTGTGGCAAACTGGGCAGCCCCCGTTATACCGAGGGCACACAGCCAATCGAATTCATTTGAATGAATCGGGGCCAACTAGATTTTGCTCTTAGGAGGGGCAAAAGCTACTATTTCGTCACAGCTCGACCGAATTTTACTAAAGTAAATTGTAACCTTCAGAATCAAAGTTGTTGATTTTCTAGGCTGAGAGTGGAATTTGTCCAATCGTGCCAAAATGGTTGCTTTTTTCCCTTTCATGGAGGAAAATTTAGCTGGCCTTGACTCAGTTCGGCTGGATTTGATTGGCAGTGTGCACTGTGTGTTAAAGACTTTAATCCTTCCAATATCCTTCTCTGAGAATCGAACTCGAGTCTACTGGATGCGACAGTGGAGCGCCTAACCGCTACACCACAGACAACAGTCGGGCATGATTGAAGCAGCCAGACTCTTGAAATTAAATCATTTCTTTTGTGTCAGTGGGGGTGTGAAATGTATCACGGCGAGGTGGAACCAGGCGCTCGTCAAACTTCGGGGAATATTCAGTTATGTATAATCTTTAATTAAGCGCGTTCATTTGTCTTCCTTTAGATGAAAAAAAAAAGATAACCATACATCTTGAATACAAGAGGAGGTGGGGATCACCTGATGTCCAGGTAAGATTAATGAGAAAATGACTGCCAAATTTTCGTAACTTCCAAAAATGCAAATGCACCCACCTCCCCCGCCCCTCCTATTGATCTACGTTTCTTAATAGTGAAATCCACACACTGATGTGCTTTTAAAAGGACTTCAAATGTGTTAAGGAAAAAAAAATCAAAATTTCCCAACGAGCGGAAAATGCTGATTATTGAAATTCATTATGTTAACGAGACCCTTATTTCACTACGTTGCCAACCAAATGTGAGGCAACGTGGTGGAATCAGGCTCTCGTCAATTTTTGGACATATTGAGTTATTTGTATCATTTTAAAGCTTGTTCATTTGTCTTGCTTTCAATGAAAAAATTACCCATCCATCTTCAATTGAAGTGGAGATCTTTTAGATTGAAGGTTGTGGGGGTCACCTGGTGTAAGCGGTAAAATTAGCCAGAAAATGGCCGCCAAATCTTGGTAAATTCCACAGCCATGGAAACTGTAAATTTATATTTTTATTTTGTGCCTTTAATCAACGTTTTCGGTGAAATCCTCATAGGAATGAGTTTGGAAATGGACATAAAAGGTGTTGATCAAAAACAAAAATTGGATAAAAATTGCTTAGCAGTGAGAAAACTGCTGTTTTCTTCGATTTCATTATTTTGACGAGAGCCTGATTCCACCACGCTGCCTCACAAATGTTTACAATAACCACTCCCTAAAACCACGAATCTTCCCAGCTTGTCGTGATTTGATACAATGTATTGATCTTTTCATACGTTCATCTGTCAATCCTCTAGAACTCCCTCCTTCTGGCGGGTGGCTGGCGGCTGGCGGCTGCTCTGTTGTGGTTCGCCCCTTCTTTCTTATCAAACATCTCTCGTCTTTTATCTCTCCTCCTTCTTTTATTTGTAAGCTACTCTTTGGTAACACTTTTTGATCTCCGCCTTCTATATTGCATTTATGTAAAGCGCCTAGAGCTGTGTTTACACGGGAGTGGGC
>NW_004797493.1:280765-283616 GCF_000002075.1 Aplysia californica | reverse complement strand
GAGAAAAACATTCCTTGATGTGTGAGACCAAAACAAAAGTCTGACAGAAAACCAGCAAACAAAACAAACAAACAAACAAACAAACAGACGAATAAACAAAACAAACAAACAAAAACCAACAACAACAACAAAAGTATCCCACCCTCCAAAAACAAAACAAAAAACAAAGAAAAAAACAAACAAACAAAAGGACAACAAAAAAAAATCAACAAAAACAACAACAACAAAAAAGCTCCTCCTGACTTGAGTCTATCGCTCATGTGTGTACACTGAGAATGGTTAGACAAGTAGGCGGCCTGGTTTACAAACAGACAAACAGACAAACAGACAAACAAACAGACAAACAGACAAACAAACAGACAAACAGACAAACAGACAAACAAACAAACAAACAGACAAACAAACAGACAAACAAACAGACAAACAGACAAACAGACAAACAAACAGACAAACAGACAAACAAACAAACAAACAGATAGACAAACAAACAGACAAACAAACAGACAAACAGACAAACAGACAAACAGACAAACAGACAAACAAAAAGACAAACAGACAAGGTGGACACATCCCATCCAAGCAAACAGAGGTCATCCCTCGGGGGTCTCGAGGTCAAGCCTCGTCAGTGTCCAGCCAACAAGATCAACGTCACATGACGGTAGTCAGCCTCACAAAAAAGTCGATTCCACTTGAGGGGTGCAAGGGAAAAAAACACGGGATGTCACTGTTTGGCATTTCGAGAAAAACAAAATCGTAATACATGTATGTGTGAAATCGAGTTGAAATCAGACGCTTGTCAAAATAAGGAAACGAAAGAAACAGGCACTGTTAAAGTTACGCCCTTGCAGGAATTTTCATCTTTTTTTTATTGTTAATGTTTTTTATTTTTTGTTTCCTTAACCTTTTAAGTACATTAAAACTATTTTTCTGAAAAACGGTAGTTAAAGTCACAAAGAATGCATTTGCACCCTCCAAGTAAACTACAGCTTTGAAGTCCCCTATCTGGCGGCCATTTTCTCGTTAAATTTTTACTCTGACATCGGGCCGGCTAGAATAAATTAACACTGACAATGTCACCTTAGCAGAAACTGACAATGACAATGACAATCTTTATTAATCTCGCAGGAACTTTACGGTGACCGTAAAGATAGTTCCAGCAGGGAACTGGATAGAGGGTGCCCACATCCCTCATGACTCATTGGAGCAGAGGAAGATAGGACTAACTCTAGCATTACTTAAACGCAATCCCACACCATCACTTTTCACCCCCCATTATTTCTAAAATCATTATTGCTCTCAAATCAATGACTTATATCTATAATCCTGGAATCTCTATCTGTAACAGTTACTTGTCATATTAAGTATGCACGTAATACACTATTGGACACTATCGTACACACTTTTTTCTACTAATCAGATGGCGTCAATCTCATATAAAAGGGCAAGGGATAAAAAAGAAAAACTCTGACGACGGGCGACCCCCCACCTCCTTCAACCGATAACATCTCGTATCCTATTCAACGTAGAGAAGTATTTTTTTCCATCTAAAGCAAGACAAATGGACACAATTTAATATTACGCTCCTTAAACTCCACATGCCCCAAATCGCTACCCTTGAATGACTAAGTCCTATCTGTTCAGTACTCAGTTTTGAGGAATCTGAAATTAATAATGTTGAGTTGCACAGCTTTTTCGAATGTAATTCTTTGAGTATCTTGATAACTACTCCGAATTTTCCTGCGAATTTGATAGAGCTGATATAACATAAATAATATTTAGTTTCTGACCTCATGATTGTAGTAACTCAAAACAGCCAAAAATGTCAGAGAGAACTTTGTAATTCTATTGTAGCGAACTGTTTGGCAACGAAAATTTGTCTCTTGCATAGTCCGTTTTGTAACTAAGATACTGGTAGACTCGTAAAGTTTTACCAGAGAACTCATATACGGAACGCGGGCTCTCGTGGTCGGGAGGCTACAGCGTTCGCCTTTCATTCAATAGGTCCTAGTTTCGAATCCGGACCGCAACGGAAAATAATATACTTCTCTAAAATTTTCTCTTTTCACCCCCTTTTCAGCTCTCTAGCAATTTTCTGTCGTCTGCTTTCATCTCCACTTTCTGCCCCCACCCCCTCACCCCCTTTGCCCCATCTTCTGGACTCCTGACTCCTGCAGCCTTTCTATCGCTACTCCTTGGATCCGTCTTACTGCTGTCTTTCAGCCACACCCCTGATCTTATGGTAGGTAGGATCTAACACCTAGCATTTTCGTATAAGGGCGAACATTTTTGACGACCCCGTGTGCAAGTTGCGCACGTTAAAGACCCTTTGATGGTCCAAAATCGATAAGAGTAGACTTCGGCCGCTACCCGGGCCAAGTTCAATATTCCTACCAAATTGACAATGTTTAATGTATCTCGCGCGCTCATATGACCGTATGCAATTGCGAACGTCGCAAAACCCTTACAAAAAAAAAAAAAAAAAAAAGAAGCAGGGGGAAAAAAGAGCATCCGCAAACCGTTGACATTCATATTGTTGTTGCGAGATGAGAAATTGTATTCGGACCTACCGATAGTGAAATATATAAAAGAATCGATACTTTCCGGAGAACTGCAACAAAGCCTTCAACTTTCTGTTTGGTATAACAAAATGACTTTGAAAAGCTCAAGTCAATATCGGAAGTGGCCGTAATCCCCGGCTTAAGACAAGGACGGGCGGGAGACAAAAGTTCGGACGTCGCGTCATTGTGGACGAGTGTTTGTGTTGCTCTCAGACAAACAACTGGACATTGTGACGATCTCTCTCTCTCTCTCTCTCTCTCTCTCTCTCTCTCTCTCTCTCTCTCTCTCTCTT
>NW_004797493.1:277959-279483 GCF_000002075.1 Aplysia californica | reverse complement strand
TCACCTGTCTGTCTGTCTGTCTGTCTCTCTCTCTCTCTCTCTCTTCTTTATCTCTCTCTCTCTCTCTCTCTCACACACACACACACACAAACACACACATACACACACACACACACACACGCGCGCGCGCGCACACACACACAGATAAATGCATGTCATTATACTATGAACAAGAATTCCATAACATTACCTACATATATCAACTTAAAAAAAAAGCCTTCGTCTCCCCCCATCGCCGCCCTCCTCAAAACCTCAAGATCCCTTACCCTAATCTTCTTAAAACAGACGTAAAACAACAGATGATCCCACAAACAAAACGTCAGGGCTGTCCTTGAGGTGAGGGGGAAGTCAGTTCCTGCGCTCAGTGAGCCGTCCACAAACAGACAAATCCCGGAGAACGCACACAGACACGCAGGTCGGAGCTTTGGCCGGCAAACATCGAGGACAAACAACTCGATCCGCGATTGTAGCGATTAATTCCCACACTGCTCTCTGTTTCTGGCCCGTCCATTGTCTTCTCGGTGGCGGGACAACCTGCTAACCTCCCCCTAAACCGTTACCTCAGCCCGCGCATGCCACGGAACACGTGACCAGGATGACTTCCGGATGTGTCAGACATGCGCCGTGTGCGTTTCCGGTATCCTTCGGCTGGCGGAGGAATTTTTTCACGCGTTTGTTTGAGCATTTTGACAGCATTCTGGGCCGATTTTGGACACTTTCGTGGTTATTGTCTCCTTGTACCAAAGGGCTATTGTTGCTACATGAATTATATTATCACGAGTTTTTGTGTCTTCAAATAAAAATGGTTTTTATTTAAAACCCTATCCGTACGTCGTGTTTTACTATCCTATCCATATGACGTGGGGAACTCTGTACAACCACTTTCAAAGAGGAAATTTGCTCGTTATTCCGATCCGTACGCTTTGCATAGCTGTCTGTCAAAATGATTTTTTTGAGAAATACTGAAAGTTTCAAAGAAACCTTCGTACTAGAAGTACATGTATTCTAAAATGTGAAGAATACAACCCCGGGTGTACAAATAGATTTACCTACAGAAAACACCACATTTGTATAAAAGTATTTTCCAACAAACCAAGAGCATGACATGAAGCATGTCGCTCACAGACTGTTCAATACGCGGTACAGCGTGTATGTGCTGACAACAGCATCGACAATTTAGATATTTATTTACGATAAAACACACCTCCCAACTTGACAAAAGTTAAGATTATGTCAAAGACTTTTAGCCCCTATGAATTACAGGGTTAGCCTATTGTGCTTTTGTATAACCATTCAATCTATGGGTTCATATTTTTATATCTTTCTGCTGGCATATTGCATCTCTCTCGACCCATGTTGGAAGCCTGTCTCCTGGATGGTCTAAATTGTGTCGATAGAGGCATAAAACACTTATGATTTAAATGTAGATCAATGATCTTAAAGATATCCTCTTGACGGCGACGTAATAAAAAGTAAAGAAACGTGAGAGAGAGAGAGAGAGAGAGAGAGAGAGAAAGAGAGAGA
>NW_004797493.1:276526-277634 GCF_000002075.1 Aplysia californica | reverse complement strand
CCCCTTCCTTTCCCTCTCCCCCGCCGTCTCCTTTCTTCCTTAACCGTTTCCCATTTAACCATCCACGGCTTCCCCGACACGTCTTCTTGGTGTTCCACACATGCGCAGTACGAGCCCTCGGCATACTTCTCTGGAGCGGGGAAACCTTCAAATGTGTCACGACGCGATAGAAGCAGGTGCTCGTCAATTTTTGGCATATTATTTGGAGTTATTCGTATAATCCAAGATTGTTCATTTGTCTTGATTTTGGTGAAACAACTACCGGTCTATATTGAATGAAAGTCGAGATGTCTGCAAATTGCAGAAGGTTGCGGTCGCTTGGTGTCAGAGGTAAAATTTATAAGTTTGTTGACATCTGAAGTTTTAGAGTCCTTGAAAGCTGCAAACTGGCCTTTTTGTACCTTTGATCAACGTTTTTAAAAAATCCACAAGAAATAATTCAAAATGAACACGGATTGCTTTGGACCAGAAAAAAACGTTCTATAAAAATTGTGGAAAGGGCGAAAAAATACCGGTTTCTACTTCATTTTGACGAGCGTCTGGTTTTACCACGTTGCCACACAAATAGTTTTCTGCTATTTACAACAGTGTCCTCCAGTTAGGAATACCTTGTGTCTCAATTTTTGTTGTCATTTCATTTTTCAACAACGTTTAACAGCCGCTCCTAGTTAGGAATACATTTTCGGATCGATTTTTGTTCTAATTTTACACTTTATACAAGTGCCAGTGTTGAATACCCCAAAATGTCACTGGTATAAGGTCTGCCACTCTTTTCTTCCCTCGTTTCTTTTTGTTTGATCCTCTTGCTATTTGCTGTTGTCTGTGGTGTAGTTGTTTGGCTCTTAATCGTTGCATGTAGAGGACGTGAGCTCTATTCTCCGGGGTAGTTTTTTTCTATCAAGTGTCTCCATCTGTCTGCTGATTTGTTGTATACCTCTCAGCCCAGATTGGCCCTGACAGGCAGTGCCCACATACCAAGTTTTCCTAATTTGATCGTCAAGTTGACAAAAAAAGAGATTTTAAAGCAAACACAATTTATCGCAGAGTTGAGATCCCCACCTCTCCCCCAAGTTCAATGTCTGAAGCAATATCAGAACGACAATCATTT
>NW_004797493.1:273143-274685 GCF_000002075.1 Aplysia californica | reverse complement strand
GTGTGTGTGTGTGTGTGTGTGTGTGTGTGTGTGTGTGTGTGTGTGTGTGTGCGGGTTTGGGTGTGTGTGTGTGTGTTGTGATCAGTGAGATCAGGCAGAGGCTAGTGGTATATTGTGCGGTGTAATTTGGTAGTGTATTATTATTGTATATCTCTCTCTTTCTCTCTCTCTCTCTCTCTCTCTCTCTCTCTCTCTCTCTCTCTCTCTCTCTCTCTCTCTCTCAGATTCAGAGTCTGGGAATGAGGTGCTATCGGAGTCTCCTTGGTGCATCGTGCAATAATTGAACATGTTGTGCAAAAGTTATGTAAAGAATTCACTAATATTATGACCCTTACAGAGATCCACTGTCCAAAATTAAATTGGTTATACACTTGATCTTGCAAACGCTATTCTGCAGGGCACAGTACAAGGGGACAGAAAGAGAGGAAGCCTTACAGAATTAGATGGATATAAATGTTATAATCTCAGTGTAGAATTTTGAAAACATGAGACTCTGAAAAAGTTGAACAATCGAAATGAGACAAATGAGTTTCGTGGAATGCGATCTATGGTGCCCCAACAGTTGACAAGACAACAGGGATTGCTGCCGTTGCTGCCGCTGCTGCTGCTGCTGCTGCTGTTGATGATGATGATCATGATGATGATAAAAATCATTAAAACAAGCTAGTTACAACAGGTAACAAAACATTAAGAATTAAAGCAAAACAAAACTAAAACTACAAAACAAAACAAAACGAAACAACGAAAGCTGTACTTTCCGTCCTCATGTGACCTTCAAGAAGAATAAAGCCCAGGGTGTCACTGTGTGACTGTATCTCTAGGGCGCTGTCTAACTATAGGACTGTATCTCTAGAGCACTGTCTGAGTAAATATTAACATAATATAGGACTGTATCTGTAGAAGTAGAGCACAGCCGGAGGACAGATCAGGTCGTGTGTGATTACGTCAGCTCACGCAGTCAGCTGAGGGCTGTGCCCTGGAGGCGCAAAGGAAAGAAGCTTTGGGAATATTGGCAAAATGTTTCCTTGATGGTCTTATCCAGGCCACGAGTGCCAGAGAATTTAGGGACTATCTTAAGACGAGAAAAACGTACCTCAAGTATAGGCCTACTGTCATACGCTGACAAAACGCCGTTTTCAGATTTAAAGCAGCCTCGAGATAAACAGGCGTTTTATAAGTTTAACCATTTGAAAAAAGTGTTCTTCCCAAATTTGAATTCTAGTTTATTCAATCACCGTTTTGATTTTATCAGCGTAGCCATTTGTCAAAGGTGGTCTTCCGAAATTTGAATTCTAATTTATTCAAACTCCATTTTGATTTGTTCACACAAGAAGGGCACATTACTGATCAGGTTATCGATTTAGCAAAATAAAATAATTTGGCGCCAAAAATGACAAAAAGTGCGTTTTGTCAGCTTTGGACAGTCTAATAGTCTGTCGGTGCCAGGATTTAGAACAATTACTCAGCCACCAAGCGTGCGTGGATTATGTCTCTGTGACAATATCGCTTGAGGGTGTCTTATAGCCATAATAATAATAATAA
>NW_004797493.1:271621-272709 GCF_000002075.1 Aplysia californica | reverse complement strand
TGATGATGATGATGATGATGATGATGATGATGATGATGATGATGATGATGATGGTATTGGTATGACGCATATCCCAGCTCAACAGCAAGCTCTATGTGCTTTGCAATCTTTATTATTATCCCAGCAGACTCTGGAACACTTAGAAACATTCTCTGAAACCTAAATTACGCAAGCAGCCGATATAGAGCCCCAAGACAAACAAACTGACAAAATATTTCGCTGATGAAAGCCAGGTACACCTTCCCACCTGGGTGAAGTGAGGGAACAGTTTTGTGAAATGCATTTTCCCAGTATACAACGTCAGGTTCCTGGCAGCACAGTATCGATCCGGAGACGTCTACAACGGAGATAGACCGATCAAAAAGCTTTGTGGCTCTGGACCAAGTAAAAAAACATTCTGGGGGTTTACAGGAGGGCAATCTCCTGTTTTGACCCATAATTTGATATTTTGCAGTTAGGTTTGAAATTTTCTGGAAAATAATTAATTTACGACAGTTTTAGTGGCTGTATGTGTGATCTGCAGCAAACAATGCGAAGTTTCACCCCCAAAGCAGTGCATCTGTATGCGGGAGTAGGCCCAACATCTCCAAATAGTTCCTGGGTGCTCACTAGAGACGTCTCCAAATATCTTCTGCCCCCCGACCGGGTTCGACCGACGACCTTTCGATTGCAAGCCTAACGGCCTATGACAACATGACCAACGACATGCCGAGGTCTCTTTTCGCATGTCCAAAAGCTAAAGTTTTGAGTGTTTATTACATTCCTTTCCTTTTTACTTTTTCCTCCTCTATTGTCGTTTATAAGCACAGAGAAGCGATGCAGTTTTCTGGTGGTAGGCCAACTCTACAGCTCTTTCATTAGGAATCTCATCATTGTTGGTGAACAAATTAGTTTATAGTAACCTTCTAGCTTCAACAGATTCCGGCGGATCGTCAGGTGTGAAACAGTGAAACAACGAGAGGGACTGACCCAATCACGGATGACACAGGTGTGCTCACAACAACAGGAGCCGTTTGTACAACTGTGTGTCTGTGTTCTTGACCTTCTCACCGGCTGTCATCTCAGCTATGTGTCCGGCGCATCTTTCC
>NW_004797493.1:267229-268915 GCF_000002075.1 Aplysia californica | reverse complement strand
AGAAAGACAGCAGTAAGAAGAAGCCAAGAAGTAGCAGTAGAAAGGCTGTAGAAAGAATCAGGAGCCCAGAGGAGGGGGGCAAAGAAGATGAGGGAGTGAGGGCAGAAAGAGGAGACGAAAGCAGACGACAGAACATTGCTGGAGAGCAGGAAAGGAGGTGAAAGGAGGCAAATTTAGAGAAGAAAATTTTTCGGTCACTACCCGGATTCGAACCCGGGACCTTTGAATGAGAGGCCAACACCTTCACCTCTAGGCCACGAGAGCCCCCTAGCGGGCTGTGGGATTTTGAAGAAACAAAATTTCATCGAGGCTTCGAAGCGTGTGATCACTATTCGTGATATGCGAATACCGGGTGCGAATGATTTATTTGTCCCCAATGTTAGCCCATCAGCAACATTCTTCCTCGAACAGTAGTGCGAATAACGTACTTCTTAGACTGAGGCATGATTTATAAAACAAACAAATAAAAAAACTTGCTTGCTTCACTTTATCGCTCTACCGCGTAATCACCACGAACATCACCTAACAGTATTGGCGTCTTTACCTCCTATGGTTATAATGATTAATTATGCTTTCTATGTAAAGAGATATGAGATGCTCTAATTTTAACATGAGTCGAGTAATTGATAATAAGACGAAAGTATTAATTTTGTCAGTAACATTCATAATATAGCATAATTTACATGCATTTACATGGCTCTGCCACGCTTGGAATGCCTGTAAATAGCTTAAAAAAATCCCACCCCTAAAAAACAACAACAAAAAAGCAACAAAAAAAAAGCAAACACCCCCATCCCCCCAAAAAAAACCCCCCAACAACAAAACAAACGACCCCAACAATACAATCGTGAACATTGACGAGGTAAAGTGGAATGGTCAATGTTCTATAGTGTTGTGTAGGTATCCGGCTGTGTGTAATCCTGTGCGGCCTCTCACGTACCTAAGCCAGTCTTCCTCGAATAGCAGTGCGAATACTTCTTAGACAGAGACATGCTTTATAAATCTTGCTTGCTTCACTTGTTGCTCTACCGCATAATCACCACGAACATCACCTAACAGTATTGGTGTCTTTACCTACAATGGTTATAATGATTAATTATGCTTTCTATGTATATAGACATGAAATGCTATAATTTTACTTTGAGTCGAGTAATTGATCATAAGACAAAAATATTAATTTTGTCAGTAAAATTCATAATATAGCATAATTTACATGCATTTACATTGCTGTGCTACGCTTGGAATGCCTGTAAATAGCTACCCCCCCAACCCCCCCCCCAAAAAAAAACAACAACAAACAAAACAAACCAACAACAAACAAACAACAACAACAAACAAACAAACCAGAAACAAACAAAAAAAGCAACAAAACAACACCACCAAAACAATACAATCGTGAACGTTGACTAGGTAAAGTGGAATGGTCAATGTTCTCTAGTGTTGTGTAGGTATCCGGTTGTGTGTAATCCCGTGCGGCCTCTCACCTACCTAAGCCGGCAGTTCGCCGCTCTCTCACAGGCCCAGGCTAATCCCAGCTCGGCCCCATCGTGTGACGGCCTTATCGGATTTGTTAAAACAGTTGAAAGTGACGCCGTCTTTATTGTACGACGGGCTTTAGCTCTGGCCTTACCGGGGAGGGGAGGGACGGGATTGGTGGCTTTAAAAGGGCCGGGGAAGGTGGGGGGG
>NW_004797493.1:264496-267059 GCF_000002075.1 Aplysia californica | reverse complement strand
TACATACACACACACACACACACACACACACACACACACACACACACACACACACACACACCTCACACACCTCACACACAGATATACAAGGTGAACATAAAAGTATGACTTAAAAATATACACACAATGGGCCCCACTTTTAACAGTCAGGGTTAAAACAGAATCCTGGCTGTTGCAGGACAGACCTGAGGTCTAATCTTTCCTAGGGCAATTCCACTGTGACTTGCGGGACAAAAATATCCAAGCTTCCAACCTCCACACCACAGACATCGGTGGGGGCCCTCGTAGCCAAGAGGTTAAGGTGTTGACCTCTCATTCAAAAGTCACGGGTTCGAATCCGGGTAGCGACCGAAAAATATTTTTCTCTAAAATTGTCTCATTTCACCTCCTTTCCTGCTCTCTAGCAATGTTCTGTCGTCTGCTTTCGTCTTCTCTTTCTGCCACCCCCCCCCCTCACCTCCTTTGCCCCCTCCTCTGGGTTCCTGACTCTTTCTGCAGTCTTTCTACTGCTACTCTTTGGCTCCGTCTTACTGCTGTCTTAAAGCTATACCCCTGATCTTCCGGTAGGAAATCTACACCTAGCCTTCTCGGACAAAGGCGAAAAATCTCACGTGCAAGTTGCTCACGTTAAAGATCCCTTGGTGGTCTAAAGATGATAAGAGTAGGCTTCGGCCGCCACCCGGGCAAAAATGCAAAATTTCCCACCAACTGAAAAAGTTAATTGTGTCTCGCGCGCTCCTATGACCTTATGCAGTTGTGAGCGCCGTAAAACACTTACGCAAAGAAAAAAAAAAGAAAGAAAAAATATCCCATTTGTCCCGTCCGTTACAGAAACCAAACACGTCACGGAATATGCATAAAGTACTTTTTTCCCAAATGACTCTATTTAATACGATTCTTAATGATGTGTGGGCAGAAAGAGAAGACGAAGACAGACGACAGAACATGTTCGCTGATCATTTAAAGTGGAAAAAAATTAATTGATATTGAATAACAGTGTAATCATTGTTAGAAAGTATAGTCCAAATGTCCCGTCAGTTATCTTGGAATAGCCCTAGAGTTTATAGTAGGCCTACGTAAAAAACAACAACAACCCAGTTCTTTGACAGCAGGTCATCAAGCAGACATGCTGGGATATAACAGGGGTCCAACCTCCGATAATATCCTAAAACAAACGAAAAAGAAAGCGGCAAATGGCAAATGAACGGTAACTATGTAATACGTTGTGAACTTTAAAGCACGTTTTAATACATTTTAGGTGAAAAGTGTAACTCTCACGAAATTGAAGACGAATTTCACTTATTTTCTACTCCCCAAATTTATCCATCAAAGGAGAATGTTAATTCCCCTCAGCCTGACTTGACCCAGAAACTTGCAAAGTTTGACCCATGATAAGAGATATAAGTGCACAACCTGTTCTTTCTGATTATGGAAACTTTATTTTACAAATGAGTGTTTTACATGTATAGGATGTGAAGCGGGCCAGTGGCCTTAAACACTGCATAATCTTACTTACTCACTAGCAATAACCCCCCCCCCCCCTTGATTATGTAGATAAAACTGAAAAAACATAGTAATATGACAAATTTTACACCTTACCCCTCCCCTCCCTAAAAGAATTAAAAGATTGTCCTCCTGCCACCTCTCATTCACACTGGTAAAAAAAAAAAAAGAAAATGACGCAGACAAAGAAATATAGGGGGCTCTCGTGGCCTAGAGGTTAAGGTGTTTCTCTCTCATTCAAAGGTCACGGTTTCGAATCCGGGAACTGAAACATTTTCTTCTCTAAAATTGTCTCCTTTCACCTCCTTTCCTGCTCTCTAGCAATGTTCTATCGTCTGCTTTCGTCTCCACTTTCTGCCCCCATCCTTTGTGCTCCTGACTCTCTCTGCAGCCTTTCTACTGCTACTCCTTGGATCCTTCTTACTGCTGTCTTTCAGCCACACCTCTGATCTTCTGGTAGGAAAGATCCACACCTAACCTTCTCGGACAAAGGCGAAAAATCCCGGAGGTCCCGTTTGCAAGTTGCACACGTTAAAGACCCCTTAGTGGTCTAAAATCGGCAAGAGTTGGTTTCGACCGCCACCCGGGCAAACTTCAAAATTTCTTACCAACTGAAAAATTTTAACGTGTCCCCCGCACTCATATTATGACCTTATGCAGTTGCGAGCGTCGTGCGTAAAACACTAGAAAAAGAAAAAAGATGAAATGTAACCGTATTTCCTGATCTTACAGCGACAAAACTATTATGTTCCTTTTATTTACAATTTCGTTTTGACATCATATGACCACACTGACATCTTCACGTGATGGAAACATTAAAATGTTCTTTCCTACGACGGGCTAAACATCTTTAGAATTCATTATGTGTATCTGTTCGCATGGCAAGGTTAGCTGGATATGTTTTTGAATGGCCTGACTCCGCCCTCGATCATAACAAAGAGGTATATATAATCTCGTGGCTCGTGACAAGGATACAAGATTATTAGACACAGATGCAGAGCTACAAATGAAACACACACACATACTCTCTCTCTCTCTCTCTCTCTCTCTCTTTCTCTCT
>NW_004797493.1:257494-261834 GCF_000002075.1 Aplysia californica | reverse complement strand
AGAGAAAGAGAGAGAGAGAGAGAGAAAGAGAGAGATAGAGAGAAGGAAAAAAAGAGAGAGAGACACACGGGACACCTGTCGTGGACAGTACAAGGGGGCGGGGTGGGGAGGGGGGGAGTCACACACACGGGCGTGCGGTCAGCCAGCAGACGATCAGAGTTAGATCTCGCGCGCCTTCCCCCCTCTCTATGCGTCTACCTCTCCCCCTCTCTCTCTGTCCCGCTCTCTCCCTTCTCTCCGTGTCCCGCTCTCTCTCTCCCCCACTCTCCGTCCAGCCCTCTCGCTCTTTCTCCGTCCAGGCCTCTCCCCCTCTCTCCATGTTCCCCCAGTCTCCCCCGAGCCGTGACGGAGACTGTGAGAGCTGAGAGCTGTGATCATCATTTCCAGTAAATCGCGCCGATATTTCCAGGAGGCGGCGGCTGGTTCTTGAGTCTCTCACGCCCGCAGATTGGAAACTTTTCTCAAGAAACTTTTCGGAACTTTACTGGAAAATAATCTGATAACTCCTCCTTCGAACAAAGAAAAAGATTTGGTTTTTGAATCCTAAAGATTAAAAAAAAAAGAATTTCGTCGATCTGAAGCTTGTGTCCCGTGCTCTCATGTGACCTTGGGCAGTTGCGAGCGCTGTGAAACTTTTACCAAACTGAAAACTGAACTTTGAAAGCTGTCTCAGGATTTTATGTCTAATTTTCGCGAATGTTGAGTTTTCTTTTGTGTTTTATTTAAAGGGTGTGCACACTGTCGTCGTGAACGGTAAAGGTAGTGAAAGAGCAGACGGTGAAAAATGTTGACATGATGTTATAATACGCTTACAGCAAAGTGTTGAAGTGAGAGGAAGCATGGTCCCTACATCTGGAACTGTTTACAACCACATGAACAAACACAAAAGTCATCGCTTACCCAGGCCTGTGACTGTTGGTGAGTTTTTCTGTTTGTCATAATTCGATTATCCAAACATTCATCTAGAACAGTGCTTATTATTAACCACTTAAAAAAATAGCCAGCGCTTAACTTCTTCCCTTTTAAGAGACTAACATTTTCGTACCACCACCTACAATGACATCATGTATGTATTTCCAAGCAGGACATGATAGTCCGTTCTATAACACCTGTCATTACTCGGGTGACCCCCGCCGCCCACCAAAATCACCAAAATCGCTACCCACGAATTACAAAGTTCTCTCTGACGTTTTTGGCCTTTTTGAGTTTTAACGAAAGACCATATGGTCAGAAAACAATTAATGTTCTATCTGCTCTGTCAGAATCATAAATAAGAATATTCATAGTCGGTTTCAAGATATACAAAGGATTATTATATCCGAAAAAGCTTAGCATGTTATGAAACTCAAACCTTTTAATGTCACATTTCTCAAAACTAGGTACTGAGCAGATAGAAGTTTCTAATTCTCGGATAGCGAAATAACTTAGATTGGCAAACACTGATTTAGAAACTAGGAGAAATTCTAAACAAAGCAAAAAATCCTATAGTGTAAAATACATTGTGATCCCCCCCCCCAAAAAAAAACAACAACAACAAAACAAACACCCTAAAAAAACTTTACATCTTTTCTTCCACACTGAAGCATTGTGTTTAAAATTTGAACACAATATTTAGCATCCAAAAGGAATTTTCTGATATTCCTTTTAGATAATTCCACAGAATAGTTTTGCTTTAGATATGTATAAGAAAACAACCCATTTTTAGACTTGTACTTTAAAAGTTGCAATTTTGATTATATTTATCTGTTATACGAACAACTGGGGAAATTAGGAAGACGATATTTGTGTTTCTTTACTACCTTAAAAAACCCCAGAGAATTGCTTTCATGCAGAAAGGAAAATAGAAAGATTAAAAATGAAAAAAACCCCCCAAAAAACAAAAGAAAAACAAAAAACGTTTCTACATTTCTCTCTACATTTCAATTAACTTGAGTAAACCTTCAATCTTTATCCTTTCTCTTTCATCGTTAGATGTTGAGGGAGGTCCATTTTTTTGTCAAAGGCTATGCAAATGACTATTTTGTTATGATAATGACAGTCTTTTGGAGGATTTCTTTAACGTCATCAAGCCAAGTTTTGCGTTGTCTGTCTCTGCCTCTACCCTTGCATCCTGACTCTTTTGAGCTATATATAGATATATATATATATACATTTCAACAGGGAAAAAAAACAACCAACAACGACAAAAATGAAGAAGTTGTTTGAACAGAACAGGAATATCCCCTAGACTGGTCTAAATGTCAGGTCTGAAAAGTCATTGGTCTCAAGATAACGTTTTGTAGAGAGATAACAATTATTGTTGATAGAGAGAAGATGGGGGACGGAAGTCTTAGAAGTCGGCCCATCATTTACTGACCATATTATCCATTATTGTTTTCGTTTGTTTGCTTGTCTTTTTGTTTTTTTGTTTTGTTTTCTTCTCATTTATCATAAATATCTTCTTGCCTGCACTGCAACTGTCTCCTTATATGTCAAATATATTTTTTAAAATTTTCCTATAATTTTTGTGAGTAATTGACATTTGCACCTTGAAAACGTTCTTTTCTATGCTGAAAATGTTAACATGTTCATAATGCAAATACAGCTTGTCGCAACAAGGGTTTGAAACTCTCCGCCTGCAGGTCTGTTGACGCCCGCGGGCCAGATGAGGTCTGCAGGATAGTACAATGTATTTAGCGGCCTCTACTTGGCATCAGAGTTAAGGGTCAGGGCGGCCAAACCGTCGCCCATTCTAGAGAGATTTGTCCCTTTCTAGAGAGATTTGTCCCTTTCTAGAGAGATTTGTCCCTTTCTAGAGAGATTTGTCCCTTTCTAGAGAGATTTGTCCCTTTCTGGAGAGATTTGTCCCTTTCTGGAGCAGACAGATCGTTACCTCAGAATTACAAAGTTCGGTATTTTTTTACTCTCCCTCCCGTCTCACACTCAGCTACCAGTTGTCTATTTTCTTCTAAACATTGATGCGCTGAACACGAATATCACTTCATTTCCGTCGCAAATTAATAGTTTTTGAAATATTTGATTGTTTTTAACCGAGATAGACATGCTTTGGACCAATCGGGGGGTTCCAGGGGGGCCTGCCCCACTAGGGTAAAATAAAATCTGGGGGGTTACAGGGAGGCATGCCCCCCTGTTTTTACCCATAATTTGATATTTTACAGTTAGATTTGAAATCGTCTTGAAAATAATTGATTTGCGACAATTTTAGTGGCTTTATGTGTGATCTGCAGCAAACAGTACCACAGTTTGACCCCTGAAACAGTGCATCTGTGTGCGGGAGTGAAAGTTAAAATTTACCCAAAGTTCTATCTGACATGTTTGGCCGTTTTGAGTAACTGAGACCATGAGATCAGACATGAACTTTTATTGCTCCACTTGCTCTATCAAAATCGTAAAACTATTTGGAGTTATCATCAAGATGTTATTATTCAAAGAATTGAAAACGAAAAGACTTGACGTATTATCATTGTGAAATTCAAATTTTTTAAAGCAAAATTTCTCAATACTAGGCACTGAGCAGATCACCATCATCACTGTCTTTCTCACCCTGCACCAGGGTATTGGCCACAGACAAGCACCCTCCACATTTCTCTATCCTGGGCTAGCCTCTTGATGTTATTCCATGTCTTCCAACTTTTCTGTACATCGATTTCTGTGATTCTTCTCCATGTTCCACGGGGTCTTCCCCTTGATCTCTTACCCTGTGGGTTCCAATACAAAACTTTCTTTGTTATGCAGCTGCTTGACTTTCTGAGATTATGTCCAATCCATCGCCACCGCCTTCTTCCTAACTCATCTCTGACTGGGATTTGTCTTGTTTTCCTTAACACTTCCACATTGGTGACCCTGTATGCCCATCTGATCCTCAGTAACTTTCTTAGACACCTGTTCAAGAAAACCTGGATCCTGTTTATGCAAGTCTGTGATGCGTTCCATGTCTCACATCTGTACTACAGGACCGAGAAGATAGAACGTTGTAATTCTAGGGTGGCGAGATGCCAATAGTTTAAAAAAAAAACCCGTTTCTCTATTTAATATTATGTTTTGAGGTTATAAGAAAAAAAAAAGACACGAAAGAAGGAGGAAAAGCCCAATCCGGCGTCCTTTTTTCTTCAGTTCCAGCCGCCACCACCCTCCTTATTCAAGCGATTCACATGTGCAGGCTGAAGTTCTAATTGTATCGCCAGCGTTAGTAGAAAGAATGAAGTAAGAACATCAGACTTTGTGTTAAGATTGTGGCAGAAAGTTTTCTATTCGACCCGTCTCTTTTTCCTCCTCCCGTCTCTATCTTGTTTCTATCTAATTTTTTCCTCCTCCTCCTCCTCCTCCTCCTCCTCCTCCTC
>NW_004797493.1:255418-256704 GCF_000002075.1 Aplysia californica | reverse complement strand
CTCCTCCTCCCCCTCCTCCTCCTCCTCCTTCTCATCCTCCTCCTCTCATTCGCCTCGCTACCCCTGCTGCTTTTGCCGCTTCTGTTACTGTTGTTTCTACCAATACCACAACTATTATGACCAACTATCAGGCCCAGAAACTACAACAGAAACAACTACTGTTTCTATTCCTCGAGGGATTACCCCACACACCCCCAACAATGTACGCCCAATGTCTGTCCGAGTTGGCCGGGTACCCTAGCTGGAGCCGTCTCTCAACGGTCATGTAGAATAACTGGCATTATCTTTACAGTACCACAGAGTAGCAGGGACACTCAACACCTGACAAGTTCTTAATTATGCCCGCTCGTATTGTTGTCATAAATCATACGTCATTAACCTCGCTAAGTTCACAATATCTGTACCCACCAAAAACTGCCGTCAGCCTGTCCCCCGTTCCCCCCTCACACACCACTGGCTTCTTTTACGTTCACAGAAACTCATCTTTAAGGTCCCAGTTGTTAAAATAAGGTCTGAGAATCCAAAAAGAACACTTGGTTTTTCTGAAGGCTGAACCTGTCCCCAGTATAAGTAACAAACGAAAGAATCAAAAAGACATCAAGCCAACAGCCCGTTCTGAGAGCCGGCCACGCACCCTGTACTATATTAATATATTATGTCGCGACACGGTGGAATCAGGTGCTCGTCAATTGTTTGAGTATAATATAGAGTTGATGAGTATACTATTAAAAGCCTGTTCATTTACCTTTTTTTTCGATGAAAAATACCGCACCGATCTATCTTGAGAAGAAATTGAATTATTTGTGATTGAAGGCGGTGTGGGTCGCCTGGTGTCAGAATAAAATTAGGGAGATAATTGCTAGCAAAGTTTGGTACCCTCCTAAGCTTGCATGTCTTTGAAAATTGCAAATTTACTTTGTGCCTTTTCTACGTTTTTCCAGTAAAATCCACCCAGAAATGTGTTTTTCATGGACATAAAAGGTACTAACAAAAGATCCCTCCTCTAAAAATTGACCAAAAAAAAGAAGCCCAACTAGCAGAAGAAATGTCGATTTTTTTCGATATCACATTTTTCGACGAGCACCTGATTTCGCCACGATGCTAGACACGTATGATAGATTCGCCATAACGGCTTAATTAGTGCGCACAAAGCCAGACACGAGGATCTGTGTCCGCAGAAAATCGCCCTAAAAACACCCAGCGGAGCGTGTCGTTTGTGCGGGGGGAGATCAATCAGTGACCAGGAGCCTTTGTCCTCCTGGCGTCGGCATAACGGTCCCACTGCG
>NW_004797493.1:253467-254727 GCF_000002075.1 Aplysia californica | reverse complement strand
ATTATTATGTCATTAACTCTTCTGGGATGTAGCGGAGCGGACCGAGTCACAGAATTATGTCAGTCAGCAGCAGACCCAAACCTGGTGGCACTGTGGCGGCACATTTCCGTTTGCTTATTTCGTTGTATGCATACTGTTGTCTGCATTTGAAAGTTTCGGATAAAGCGAACAGATTTTTAAAAAAGTTTTAGAATCTATAACTTTAGAAATTAACTGCATTATAATTATATTTTAAAAGAACATGTGCTCACAATACTATACGAATTTATCTGATTTATTCGGATATTATTATTCTCACATGTTTTTTAAAAGATAATTAAAATGCAGTTTATTCCCATATCCCCAATTTCCGTACAACATAATATAGCTCTAGGCGCTTTACAATACCTTCATCTCAATACAAGACACACAAACCAATTAACATGTATACGTTTGCGGTTAATTAAGATTAACAATAACACCTAAGCAGACATTCACACTATCACAACGCGACCGATGACGATAATAACATATACATCACATTATGAGCATAAGAGAGCATTCTACTATGAATAAAAAGGACTAATTATCTCGGTGGCATTTCATTAGGTTTATTTTAAAATGAATCCTAAATCTTCCTCTGACATTGCATCCCTTAAATGTTGTAACAGAGAGCTCCAGAAAAATAGAGCTGGATGAGAAAAGGACCTCCCAGCGAGTTTTTTTTAAACCTCCCTATACCTATGTGTTCTCATAAGAGGCTGATCTGCTGATCTTTATAGAACATACATGCGAGTGACGTTGCTTAAATACGAGAGGGGATCTATTGTTGACACATTTATTGCAAAGAACATCCGTTTAGTGAGTAATTCTAGATGTTGTGGGGAGCAAATGAAGTTTTATTAAAATAGGGTCGAGGGGGGATATGGTCGTTATCCCTCGTTTTAGATGCCGTTTTGGCAGCTTGGTTTTGAAAGCGCTCGCAACATACATGATTTCTCTTACACACAAACTCTTTTTATACGGGTGGTTGGAGGGCGCCACTGGTAAGTCTTCCCGCTTCTTTGCTTTCTTGCTGTTGTTTCTGTCTGTCTTACTTTCCCTGCACGAACGACCATTATTGTGTTGATGTGTTTCTCTTTACCCTAACACACAAAACAAGCACCTCATTCCACTACACCACCTGACATACATACGATTTTTCTCAGACACACCTCCCCCACTCCGTCTCTCTCTCTCTCTCTCTCTCTCTCTCTCTCTCTCTCTCTCTCTCTCTCTCTC
>NW_004797493.1:250874-252130 GCF_000002075.1 Aplysia californica | reverse complement strand
AAAAAAAAAAACCCACCCAAAAAGACACGAGTCGTCAAAACCACATAAGATTTCATCTCCACCCTTCGCCGGCAAGTACAATAACAAACATAAGGAACAATTACGTATGACAAACAAAGAGAGAAAAAAAAACCCCGATCGCTTTGCTATTCATCAATCTTCTCGAATTGATTAAAAACACTAGAAGGATTTATGGCAGACCAGAGCTCATAACATGCCAACCAGAGGGGAAACAGATGGATTAGCGAGAACGTGGGGAGGGTGGCCCGTGGGGGAGATGACCTTTGACCCCAGCAGTGACCCATTGAGGTTTTGCCACTTGAAAAAAGCCCTCGGCACTCCAGTTGAGACAGAACAAAGGCGAAAGTAGGTACTTATTTCCGGTACTTGTGGAGATGGGAAAACATGGAACGGCTTTGACAGTGAACAAAGATTTCATACAGGTTGAGCAGACGACAGGATTTGGATTAGTTAGAAGTAGGTAGTGTGATATGGTGACTGGGATTGTCACTCACTTCCTCTTCTGATACCATGCCTGCAAACTCTGGGGACATGGACAACAGCATTTTGAAAAATTATAATTCGATCATGTATTGTAGTCACTAGCCACATCTATGTCAGTAACTTAGATGTAGGCCCTGTTCTTTTCGTCACTCTCTGAAATATAATGTGCCACGACAAGGTTGAGTCAGGGGGCTTGTCAGTGTCTGGGTATATGGAGATACTGGAATTATCTTAAAGCCTCTTTATTTTTTTGCTTTTGATGAAAAAAGTACCCATCAATCTTGAGAGAGGTCGACAACATAATTTCAAGTGAAGGAGGCAGGGTTCCCTTGAAGTCGGGGTAAAATAAGCGAGAAAATGACCACTGAAGTTGAGCACCTGAGAGTTTTGGATTGGACGTAGAAAGAGAAGCGCCAGAAAAGAAAAAAAAAAGATTAGAATTGCCCAAACCGTCGGAAAAAGGTCTCTTTCATCGATTTCATTACGTTCACAAGAGCTTAATTTCACCGCAATGTCACACAAATGCCTCAACACAAACTCTGGGCACTATTTGTCAGCATCATACTCTAGTGATTCTCAGAGCCGGGGTATAACAACTCTAGTGTTTCTACATGACTATTCCTAACCAGATAACCAAAATATTTTTTGGGTGACATTTGCCAGCCCAGTTTGATTCTCGACAATGGAACGCTTAATTTAAACTCGTGTGTCCAATCATTTCGATAGTATATCATTAATGATGTATTGGCGGT
>NW_004797493.1:249271-250763 GCF_000002075.1 Aplysia californica | reverse complement strand
TACTCTTTTCTGTTTCGATCCCCCCTCCCCTCCCTCTCCACCCCTTCTTTCTCCCTCCCTCTTCCTCTTCCCATTTGGGAGTCGGAAGTCATAGACGTGTTATAGTAACCTAGACAGAGCACCCCGACGTATTTCCGGTTTAATGTGGAGCGCAAATGAAAGGCAACGGCGATAGGGTACCAAAGGCACTTGAAAATAGAGAAACTTTTGCCCTTCTTTTAGGCGTAATGACGTGGCTTGCGCTGTGCATACTTCTCAATGGAGGTTTTTAAAAAAAAGTAGAAAACGAAGAGTGGCGGCCATGGTGGTGTCCGGTCTAGAGTTGTAAAAGGTCTAAGGCCGGAGTGCGCACTCTGTGACGTATGGCCTCATATTGTCAACTTGGGCCAAAACTTTGTTGACACTCGGGACTCTGTGAATGACGCCAAACCACAGACGTGGGACCATGGCCAAACAGAAGTGAGGCAGAGAAGTCGTAGTGAATACGGGACGAACAATCTTACACAGGAGGCTCTGTGCTGTGAGGACAAACTAGAATATTATTTTGTGAAGAATCGATCGATGTTCTGTCTATATGTCGTATGATAAAGGTGTTCGTGGGTGTCTCCACCTATGTGTAAGCCCCCCCCCTCCACCCGCATACAAGAAAAAAACAAAAACAAACCGAACACAACAAAAGAACCAACACAAACTACCAAGATAAAAATAAAAGAAAAGAGAAAAAAGGGAACCACAGAGCAAATCAACAAACTGAAATAACAAACAGACAAACAACCGTAGCAGCAAGACAACTAGCAACCGTAATTTCATCTTCATCAATGCTATTAGGTTATTAAGAATCGGGGCGTCCGAATTTATGGAGCCACATAAGCTGAGAGCGTTGAAAACTCCTCAAAACGACCTTTGCTCAAGAACACACAATCTGAGATTCAAACCACGGCCATCCACTCCGCAGTTCAGCATGATACCACACGAGCTAACGGAGAGCCCTAACTATAACATTATATTTTGCTGTCAGGGTAAAAGATCTGCGTAAAGAGTTTTCCCTTTTCTTTCGCCGAATAAGCAAAGACCCCCAAGAACTGTAACACACTACAGCCGTTTTCCCGAGTCTGTGACCGGGCGTGGGGGGGGTCATGACCCCGATCGTCGACAAGCAATATTGACCACCGTCCAGTCAACTGATAAGTGGCTATAGGGCAGCTCGAAGATTGGAGGGGAAAGACTCGGTGGTGTAGAAGACTTGATTGCTTTCTGAGCGTCATGATTTAGGAGTCTATCTTCCTTCTGGGAGTCGCTCCAAGGCGATATTGTGTGGCAGTTAGGGACACTTATAAATTGGATTGTCCCTGCGTGGAGTGGGATATGACGTGAGGGGAACATGTCACGTGATTTGTTTGTCCTGTTGTGTGTATATGGTGAGTGTATGCGTGTGTGTGTGTGTGTGTGCGTGTGTGTGTGTGTGTGTGTGTGTGTATGGTGTGTGTGTGTG
>NW_004797493.1:246846-248057 GCF_000002075.1 Aplysia californica | reverse complement strand
ATAATAATAATAATAATATTGTTGTTGTTGAGCAAGCAATAGGTCCTGTAAAACGGTAGAGAAGAGAATCAGTCAGTCGGAGTAGGATTTTTTAAAATTCCCACATGTCCGTGACCCTACTGTAAAGTTGTACCTAAGTTTGTTGGTTTGTTGAGAGAGAGAAAATAGTTTTTTTTATCTTAAGCTTTGCTCCTGCATTGTGTATTTTTTGGCTTTTTTTCATCATATCATAGAATTGGAATTTCGACAAAACATTTCTTGAGCACAATTCAACCGATGCAACAGAATAAGAAACCGAAAAAACCCCAAATAAACAAACAAACACAAATTTGGGCTAAGTACATTTTAAGGGCTTGCCGACGCTACCCCAACACAGAAACAGCCGAGGCATATTTCTGTCGTTGCGATGTAGATAATGTAGATAGGAATAATATGGAAGACTTGAGTAACACCGAACTTGTAATAGTGTTGGGGGAAAGTGTTGTCAGAATTTACCGCTCGCCGTCTTACGTGATTTGTGCGTCTCATCTCTAAGGTAGGAGGCTTCTTATCGGGCCCGATCTCAGCGGAGCAAAGCCTTTGTTTAGCTAAGCATCATCTATCGGGGAAAGTCCGTTACACTGTTTTACAAATCGCCCCATACGACAGGAACATTCGGGAGATGGAGTCACTGCTAAAAGGACGTAAATCAGAGAACGTGTGAGCCACAAGGGAGGTTTCTCACACCGAGTTCGAAGATTTAAGGCGTAATCTTCCGGAAGCTTTATGGGCTATCTAGCGGTATCTGTCCACGGCTCTATTACACGCTAATAGACATTCTCTAAGAGATGGCGAAAAATACAACAAAAGGGGAAATTACCCACAGCGAGCAGTCAGCGGGATTCACGAAAGGGCGATTTGTTGTCGTGGGTGTGTTTTTGGTACATTTGAGAGATTGTTGGAGGACCGAAATAGCGGAGGTCTAACGAGGCGACGGTGTTCTAGTTTTGGGAGAGATAGATTTATGGTAGGAATGGGGGTTGGGGTGGGGGAAGCATACATGAGAGGAAAATTGGGGAGTGGGGGGTAGAAGCATACATTTGAGGTGAAGAGATGGTAGTATGTCACAAATAACGTGCGCTGAGATGCTTGTTTGTTTTAGTAGAGGTTTTACGGCTCTCGCAACTGCATAAGGTCATATGAGCGCCAAGGGGTGGATGTCAATAGAGAAG
>NW_004797493.1:244193-245831 GCF_000002075.1 Aplysia californica | reverse complement strand
GAGAGAGAGAGAGAGAGAGAGCTTAACCCACAAAGACAAAGTAAGAGAAAGCTTAACTATAATAAAGACCAAGTGAGAAGGGGAATGGATGTTTAACTC
Organism: Aplysia californica; assembly: GCF_000002075.1. Taxonomy (NCBI): domain Eukaryota; kingdom Metazoa; phylum Mollusca; class Gastropoda; order Aplysiida; family Aplysiidae; genus Aplysia; species Aplysia californica. The sequence continues at coordinate 245,732 of NW_004797493.1, read as the reverse complement.
ACCAGACAAGAAAGAAGTAACGGGAAAGCTTTACCCACAAATACTAAGTGAGGAGGAGGGTGGGCATTTAACCTACAAAAACTAAGAAAGAGAGAGAGATAGAGAGAGAGAGAGAAAGAGAGAGAGAGAGAGAGAGAGAGGGGGGGAGAGAAAGAAAGAGAGAGAGAGAGAGAGAGAGAGGGTGAAAGAGAGAGAGAGAGAGAGAGAGAGAGAGAGAGAGAGAGAGAAAGAGAGAGAGAGAGAGCGAGCGAAGTAGCCCCACCCACTAAACCCCTTACCCTGTCAACACACAATCACAAAAGGCGTCCAGAAGACAATCGTTCTCCGTGCAATCTGTCGCCTGATCAAAGCGTTCGCTGTGATGCTGAAAACCACCCGCTGCGGAACATGTCAATTTGTCCGAAATGGATTTGACTGAAGGAGCCAACGGGCTTTATCGAGCTTAAACCTGCCCTAAATGAGACAGTTTGACGATTATTTTACAACTTGTTCGTTCCTGGAATAACTGTGGCGTCATCTCTATGTTGTCTGTTTTTTTTCTTCTTCTTTTTCTTTCCCAGGCAGTTTAGAGTTGATTTTGTTAGGTTGTTTCACTCATGTATTTAAATTGTTCGCTTTGCCTTAACTCATCCCCTGCCGTGAGTTTCATTTAGTTTTCCACCAAGGTCGTTCATCACGAAAACTGACAGTCTCCTATTTAGACCACTATTTTAGTCTTTAAGTGTACTTTTATTCTTTGTACGTGTACTGTCTGATAAAAAAAATAATGATAATGAAAATCACATTATGCCTGCCCTTTTCTGATCAAAGTAAGATATGAAAACATAGGTCACAGTGATGAAAATCTTGTAGAAGAGACACAGTTAACTATCTGCACAGATAGGCCTATTTACTGTAAGCGTTGGGACAAAAGTTGCCCAAAGATCGTGAAGATATCTCAAGAATCTCCCCACTCGTGTTCGAACAGGGCTTGAGGAGACGCTCTGGACATCTTCAAGATGTGCCCGCCATTGGCTCAGCCAAATGCTCTTCCCGAATACGTTCACAATCTTTGCGAATTGTTTTTTCCAAAATGCTTACAGTAAAAATATATCCTATCTGTGCAGAGTCAGTTTTGAGACATTTATCTAATAACCTTGAAGTGTTGAGAAGGACGTAAAAGCCACACTATACATGGTCCCTCAGCGTTAGCAGCTCCCAGTGACGGGAGATGGCTAGAGAGTCGTAAACGATCAAAGATCGGCGTCTATAGAAGCCCAAAACATCTGCGGGGGGTGGGTGAGATGATGGAAATGATGACTGGTCAGACCCGGGAACCCCTGGCCAAGTGACCAACACGTCACAGCTGACACCCAGGTTATGGTCATCGGCTGTCAGAGCAAGGATAAAACCCGCCCGAGCCTGGGAGGAAGCTCCCCCGTGGTCACGTGGGGCGGTGTCATCCGTTCCCGCTACGGCTTGGGTCGGTGGGAAGATACAACAGAGTTTGCTTGTCACAGACACCACTTTCACACTTCGGGGAAAGCGGGGGTGGGGGTG
>NW_004797493.1:241155-243745 GCF_000002075.1 Aplysia californica | reverse complement strand
TGTCTCTCTTTCTCAATCATCTTTGACTCCCATTTAATCCCCCCCCCCTCTTGCTCCCTCTCTCTTGCTCTCTCTATCTCTATCTCTCTCTCCTTCTCTCTCTCTCAATCAACTCTGTCTCTATTTTTCCACCTTACCCCACCCTTCCTTCTCTCTCTCTCCTTCTCTCCCTCTCACTCTCTCTCTCTCTCTCTCTCTCTCTCTCTCTCTCTCTCTCTCTCTCTCTCTCTCTCTCTCTCTCTCTTTCTGCCTCTTTGTATTCCCCCTCTCGTTTCCTTTCTTTCTCCCTGTCGTGGTCCAGAGGTTATGGTGTTTGCCTACATCTCATTCAATAGGTCTCAGGTTCCGATCCTAGTATCATCATCATCCTTTCTCACCCTGCACCAGGGTACATGCCACGGACAAACACATTCCACCTTTCTGTATCCTTGGCTAGCCTCTTGATGTTATTCCATGTCTTCCCACTTTTCTGTTCATCGATTTCTGTGATTCTCTTCTGTCCAGACTGTATCCAGTGTGTTTCGCTGACTCCTAGTATGTGCAGCCTGTATCTCTTCATCTCTTGTACTACTTGAGAACTGATTCCTGCTTCACACTAGGTGCGATTTTCCACAACGCAATCCGGAGAGACTCGTTCGACAGAGAAGGTTTCGGGTCAGGCGAGTCCTTACGGCTTTGTCCGCTGTCCTTCATTGTTCCTGCTGATGCAGAAGCTACTCCGTCTCCAAAGATCGAAAAATTAAAAGCTATGTTTGTCCGTGTTTCTGTAACTTACTGTTTTTTACTGGGTTGGGAAGTTGGCCCTCCCCAAACTGGCACTTTCGGGCGACCAGACCTGGGCACTTTTAGTCGCCTCTTACGACACGCAGTATCACGGCATGTGTTTTCTTTGCTCCCTCATAGTAAAACTATGCCCCCCCCCCACACCTGCGGGGGCGCTGATCCTGCTAGCGACGGACAATTTTCTTCTCTAAATAAAAAGATCTCCTTTCACCTCTTTTTCTGCTCTCTAACCATGTTCTGTCGTCTGCTTTCGCCTCCGCATTCTACCCCACCTCCTCACTCGCTCTGCATAATCATTACGTTCGAGACAGCCCAGTCCGACGCTGTGTTCTAGGGAAAGGCACTTTAAACAATTTTTCCTCTTGGTTTAGTCCTTTCGGAGATGGACGAGGTTAAATTCAGAGGTTCCACCTCTTAAACAACGTTACTCTGTTTCAAAAGGCGTTAAATCTATACTGGTACAACCTCACCCCTAGAACCTCACCCCCCGAACCTCACCCCTTCCTATTGCATCACGACCCCGCACTTTCCAATCTTGCTACTTTCATCTTCAAATATCCCTCCTCCTAATTACCACCAAACCCCCTTTTCCTTCTTTCACTCAATTTTCGAAAGCAAAACCCAAACCTATCAACCAGCAAACCAACCAACCAACCAACCAACCAACCAACCAACCAACCAACCAACCAACCAACCTATCAACCAACCAAACAACCTATCAACCAACCAACCAACCAACCAACCAACCTATCAACTAACCGACCAATCACCACCACTCCAACAGCCACGAGACGCTTGACTTTGTAGTTAAGTTCAGAGTCAGTTTATGTCCTGTGAGCCGCGGGAGTTCCAGGGCCTGCCTGTTTGATGTTTGATCAGCCGTGACGGGTCACGTGAGAGGTCACGCAGAGTGGTCACGTCTAGAACGGCGTCACGCGGAGAACTCACACAACCCTTTTGTCTTTATAGCAATCCGAGATGCTTGAAGAAGTTTCATTTGTTTCTCTTCTTTCTTCTGCCTAATTTTTCTGTATCATTTTTTTCTTCCTTTCCGTTCTCTAAGTGTGTGGCAACATGGTGAAGTCAGGTGCTTGTCAAATGAAAGAAATCAAAGAAACAGACGTTAGGGCTATTCTTATCGAATTTGTTTTGAGCTCCAAAAACTCATTCCTGTGGGGATTTTGCTGAAAAGCATTGATCAAAGGTACCACAACAAATGTCAAAGTGTAGTTTCCCGAGGGAACAACAGCAGTAGAAATCACGAAACTTTGACGGCAATAATTTATTTTATTGCTAATACTTATGACATCTGGCAACCAGCATCTCCTCAGTTCGCAAATATCTCGACTTGAATCTATAACACACGTTTAAAAAAAAATCAGAAGCAATACAAATGAATAGATTTTAATATCGCATAAAAAATTCCGTTTGTCAAAAATTGATGAGCGCTTGATTTTATCGTGTTGCGACACTTTTAATTTGTTCCGTCTTTTTTTTCCTTTCTAGCTTTTCTGTGTCATTTTTGTTATTCTTTCCTTTTGTGTCCGTGATACCCCCCCCCCCCTCACCCTGCCCTCATTCTCTCTTCATTTTCCCATTCTTTCGTTCAAACACAATCTGCTATCTGTGACAGAAATACTGACAAGTTCCAAGAAGTACAAATTAATGAGGAAAATATAGTACGTCCTCATGTTTTGTGCCGTTATTCATCTCATTAAAAATGTATGGCTTTACAACTGCACACCGTCTTGAAATTGTCAAAATAGGTCACGAGAAAAAATGTCTAAATAGATCTTTCAAACAAGAC
>NW_004797493.1:234323-237277 GCF_000002075.1 Aplysia californica | reverse complement strand
CCCCCACCTCCTCCTCCTCCTCCTCCTCCTCCTCCTGTTGTCATTATTTTTAACAAATGCATCGATGCATTTTCCATGTTTATTTTGCTCTTTATTCACCCAAAAGTAGCACCACATACAACAAGAGCTTGCACTGTTGTCCATCTCTTGGAGTTGGATTCTTTAACAACAAAACTAAACACAGTACAGAAAATAAGCATCCTCACATAAAACTTTCAAAATGGAAGACAATGTTGATTCGGAGACAGAGTTCAACAGGGGCTATGTCTATCGACAGTGACAAATTTACATCACCATTTTTTTGCCGATCCGACTTACCAGTGACAGGTCGCAGCTGAGAGCGAAGAGAATGTTTATGAGGTGAATGAAACGAAACACTCTAGACTGATATTTTGATACGATGGTGTTTTTTTCTCTCAAAATACATCACCTAATCTATAATACAGTGTTCGTATTCTCTTAAGATTAATATTTTGATAGAATGGTGTTGTTGTTTTTTTTAATGCCACGTCAAATCTATAATACAGTTTCAGTATTCTTTCGAATGTACAAACACTGTGGTCCGATATTGTGACAGGCTGATGCTGTGTTATAGTCACCGTACTAATCTGTAATCAGTGTTAGTATTCTCTCTAGACAAATATTTTGATAGGGTGGTGCTTCTTGGGGGTTGAAATACAACGTCTATAAAATATAGTTTTAGTATTCTTACGAATTGACAAACGCTGTGGTCCGATATTGTGATAAGCTGGAGCTGTGATATAGTGATATAGTCTCAGTACTAATCTATAATACAGTGTTAGTATTTTCTTTAGACTGATATTTGAATAGGGTTGTGTTTTTTTGGGGTTGAAATACAACATCTACATAATATATTTTTAGTATTCTTACGAATGAGCACACGCCGATGTCCGATATTGTGATACGTTGTTCTTGTGATATTATAGTCACAGTACTAATCTATAATACAGTGTTAGTATTCTCTCTAGACTGATATTTTGATAGGGTAGTGTGGTGTTTTTTAAAAAAAAAAACGACATCTAATGTATAATACAGTTTTAGTATTCTTACGAATGAACAAACACTGTGGTCCGATATTGTAAAAGACTGATGCTGAGATATAGTCACAGTAATTGTTCTCTGTTCCCATTGATACAAACAAGATCGCAGGTGGTTCGAGGGCGCCACTAGTATGTCCTACTTCTTTACTTTTCCCTGTGTTCTTTCTGTCAGTTCGTCTGTCTTACCTTTCCCAGCATTAAATGGCCACTATTGTGTCGATGTGCTTCTCTTTTCTCAAACAAACAAACAAACAAACTTTTTTGTTGCCGCTCTTCTAACCGATCAGGACCATCATCGGTCTGCGCATGAGTGAAGTATTCATGACCTACTTTATAGAACGAGTCCCCTCTCTCTCTCTCTCTCTCTCTCTCTCTCTCTCTCTCTCTCTCTCAGAGCTACCAGTACAATAGATGCCAGTAAGACCAGAGAAATCCCCGGCCTCTATGCCGTGTTCTGTTACATCTAGCTGTGAGTGATTTTTGTTCTAACATTATGACTGTGTTAAAATAGTGGAGGAATCACACACGCTAATGTACATGTGTCAAAACTTGTTTGCGTTTGAAATCTTACATAAGCCGGTCTACCTACCGGCAGTCTAATCTAAAACTTTGTGGGTACCAAATTCAAAACTGGGAGTAAAAAAGAAACCAAACCCATTCGTCATTCAGTTCCATACCCAAAAAGTTGCGAAAAAAACCTCATTTCCTCTAATGACATTTCCATAACAGCTCTCTCACTATGCGTGAAAAGGGACCAAACAAGAAGGAGAGGTCGGCTAGGACATTGGCAGGCGGTGCCAATATGAAAAGGCTTAGGATTATCGTGGGATTAGCGATAAATACTTCAACGGCCCCAGAGATTAGTAGAGTCGCCCGGCACAGAGGTGGAAGCCGGCCAGCCAATTACGCGTTTTGTCCTGATTACTGCATTATTCACCTCCTCACTCCGCGGCCGCTAGATGGCGCGGCCAACCGTAAGGCGCTCACAGAACAACACCGAAGGCTGAGGCTCTAACTCTAAGCAGATTTTCCTCTCCACATTTTTTTGCGTAGCTGGTCTCACGCACCATTCAAACAGCCTTATTTGGTTTGAGGTAAGTTCGCATTGCTTTGTTTGAGAGCTTCTTTTTTGGGCTGAATAAGTAATGGACCTAGTAAGGCTTATCTATTTGTTCCGTGTGAAACTTGACTCCTTGTAAGCTTGTTTCAAAGAAGGATCCTTACATTACTTTTCTTTTCCGAAACAGCCGACATTTGAGTTCTAGGTTCTGGCCCTTCGGCCTGGCTGAAGGAAGGATAAAAACACCATCAGTTTCGCAGTTTCTGATATTGAGTAAGTTTTAGTTTTTAATGACGCAGCTTTTTCTTCTTTTTTATTTTTTTATCTTTTTTCACCTGTGGCTTTGAGAATCGGATGAAACATTTTGTGTCCGCAGACTCAAGGTGACGTCATTGAGTGCTCGTCTTTTTGATACCTCCCAAAAACAAATCCGATTTGGTAAAGACTGAGAGCAAAGGCCCTACTACAACGCAATAAACCGATGGTGTTGTCCATATATTATTACACCGCTAACTGACAATGTGTGCGTATTTTTTACAGTCTCTATAGGCTTTTATGTGAATATGACTTAGATTTATTCAACTACTGATTTACTACTCTTTCGAGTCGTACTTTTGTTACTACTTTCTTATATTGTTTCGTTTATAATCATTATTTTTGTTGTCATCATCGTTGGTTTGTTGTTGCTGTCATTGTTGTTCTCCTTCTTAGTCTTCCTCCTGGGCCTCCTCTCCTTCCTCCTCCTTCTCCTCCTTCTCCTCCTTCTCCTCGTCGACCCTTTCCTTCTCCTTCTTCTCTACTTCCTCACACCCCCACCTCCTCCTCCTCCTCCT
>NW_004797493.1:229167-234069 GCF_000002075.1 Aplysia californica | reverse complement strand
TCTGTCTGTCTGTCTGTCTGTCTGTCTGTCTGTCTGTCTGTCTGTCTGTCTGTCTCTCCCTCTCTCTCTCTCTCCTTTTCAAGCAAAAGAGAAGAAAAACTATGCGGAAAACTGAAAAAAACAAAACAACACAAGGCACGATCTATCAGTGAGACGTAGCAGTGGAACAGAGCCACACTAGAAGGGTTCATAAATGCATGGTATAAATTGTGAAATCGTATAGGTTTTCCGCCCCTATCAACACTAATAGGTTATTCAAGGGGTGGGACATTCGAGTTTAATGTCCATCTCCGAAAGGACCTAACATAATGGGAACGTCGTGCAAAGTGTCTTTACCAAGGACAGACACAACGTCGGATCGAGCTGAGGCTCGAATCCCCGAACCCGCAAGCTCACGATTACGAGTCCGGTGGCCTAACGACTAAGCTATCAACGTCACTTATAAAGGCATGAAATACGTTATAAGTATATCTTGATTTCTAACTAGATAGTTCACTCGGCCACAAAAAGTGTCCGCGGAAGTCCGCACATTGATGCAGATGGCGCTGCAGTCTTTGTTTGAAGCTCTTTCATTTCTCCAGAAGAAGAATAGGAATAGCGTAGTTCGTTAGTTTCGCTTTTATTGTTTTTCGCACAAGTAAGGTAACTGTTCGCAAAGTGCGCACTTTTTCGAAGAGGGTGCCACCGAATTTTGAAGACACTTTTTTAAATTGGCTCAAAGAGAGGAGTGAACTATCTTGTTATGTACGATCTTTGTTTCTACTTCGCGGATTTTCCAGTATCGTGGGAGGTTATGGAACGTAGGGCCGTGATATTCGAGGGAATAATGTAGCCTATAATCAGCACTTGCCAACCTTGCCAATATTTGATTATATAGCCATCGCCCACTCTTGCCACCTGTAAGATCATGCTGAAATGTTCATACAGCCCACCTACATGTATTTCCGCGGCGAGCAGTAAGTTACCTGTCTCTACGCCGAATATAATAAATATGTATATATATATATATATATATATATATACATATATATACATATATTGTGTGTGTGTGTGTGTGTGTGTGTATGTGTGTGTGTGTTCCCCAACACCCACCATAATGATCAAATCGCCCACAAGTGGGCAAAATCAGCCAGGTCTGTGATATGATTGATCTTATATTTCTTTTACTGTAATTGTGATGTTTCCTTTTTCCGTTTTCCCCTCAGGGCTCACATCACAAAGGTGACTTGTCTTCTCAATACGTTCATGACGCCCACCACTGCAAGAAAAACCTGATCGCTGACAGCCCGCATCTCTGTGTGTGACGTCACGACCAGGGTACAGTTAGGACAGCACACACCGATTGTTCAGAGAGGTAACACACTTTGCTACCTTGTTGGTGACCTGGGTTCGCAGCCTAATTGGGGGCTCCGCGAGCTGACACAATTGGAAGTGGGTTTTTTTCTTCAACACTTCTCTATCAAACTCGTAAGATTATTCGAAGTCATTTTCAAGATATTCAAAGAAATACGTTCGAAAAAGTTTGATAGATATCTATGATATGAAACTCAAAATTAATCTTTGACGTCAAATTGATTAAAACTACGTTCTGAGCAGATAGAACTTTGTAATTCTTAGGTAACGACATGCTGACTGCTTTGTGTAAGACTAAAACAAAAACGGCCATTTTGAAAAGTGACGTAATAGCGGGGTCTTACACTGAGTATTCTGTGTGCAAACAGATTATTATAGTAATAGGGGATGGGCCTCTCATTCTGATACATATAATATTATATATCTTTGGCATGATATTGTCCAGAGAACAGAAACAAAATACCACAATCATGCACGCTAAGTGACAAGAGCAGTAGTTAAAGAAGAGGGGAAGGAAGGCGGGGAGGAGGAGTCTTGTCAGTTTGATAGTGTTTGAGCGCATGAAATCCGCAGCTTGCACTGTATGCTTCCGCGGAAGCCGAGAATGTTTCTGAGTGTTTTCAGAGGATCTGCTGGGGTAATAATGGTTGTAAAGCGCATAGAGCATGCTCTTGAGCATGGATATGCGCTATATAAATGCAATTAATATTATTAGGAGGAGAGGGGGAGAAGGATGATGATGATGATGATGATGATGATGATGATGATGATGATGATGATGATGATAAGATAAGATAAGGAGCTGGAGTGGGAAAATGACAAAAGTATAGACCTGATACTCTTTTTATTATTGTTGTTATGATTGTTGTTGTCGTCGTTGTCATAATTTTGTTATTTCAGTCGGTCTTATTGTTGTTGCTATTTGTTGATGTTGTTGTAGCTGTTGTTGTTGTTTGAATTCACTTTTCCTTTCGATAAAACTGTTATCTCACATGCCTTCATAAAGCCCACTCCTCTCTAATGGTGTCATACATTGCTTCTGTACTGTACTGATTGTCACCCATTACTTTTTTACTTTGCAGATCTCCCAGTCAGGGGTTTATTTTTCCCTCCAGTTATACCTCTCAAGAAGCAGAGAGTCCCCCCCTCCCCCATTGAGACAGCCCTGATAGATAACTGTCCGGTCCCTCTACGATCTTACAGCAGACATTGAGAGGCTCCGTTCCGGACTGGCGGCTCCGCTAACGGTTTGCCAGCGCGTTTCGGAAATGCTTTAGCCTCTGTGACATCTCCGCTTCTCCCGCCCCAGTTATGTTCATTGTGGTTCTTTCAGCGAGACGTCGCATGGATGAACTGTGCACATGAAAGACGTCAGGTTCACTTTGTGATTTATAATTTCCTGGATTTTGATCGCGCCTCTGAAAGAAATGAGAGCGCGTGTTCGGGACAAGAGCGGTGTTAAGATTGTGTGAAATCGACTCTGCGACTTACTGCTGAAAAGTGGAAGGGCTTTATTCACGACAACAAAGGCACTACTTTAAGGATTTATTCACATACACGTTTTGAAAATGTCTTTTTGATTAAGACAAGGAGCAAGGAGACTAGCCTCAGAACTGGGTTATAGGAAAGACATTCTCTTTGTGGCAGTGCTACCCAACAAGCCGTTTTTCTCACAGACAACGGATCACAACTCTGAACAACAGAAACAACGCGGAAGATTAACCACGGAATGCCTGTTGAGGGTTTATTCTTTCTTGGTTTCTTGTGTTATTCTGGCAGCAGCAATAGCAACAGCAGCAGCAGTAACAACAGCTTCAACAAAAACAACAACAATAACAACGACGACGACAAAAACAGCAGAACAAAAACAACAACAACAACAACAACAACAACAACAACAACAACAACAACAACAACGGACACCATTGTTACCCTTTGCAGCTTGAGGTACCGGGGTTGACCACTCAGGTTTAAAGAATTCTTTGTTTTCACGGCTTGTTCTCTGCACTGTTTTTCAAACATGCTCTTGGGCTGATCATCTCGAGACCTGTGGAAACGCAACAGATATTTTTTTCGCTGTGGATATTTATTACATCTAGGAATACTCTGGGAACTCAGTGAAGCATGGCTGTTTGTGGCAACTCACCAATCAGAACCATGTCAGGAAGGTTGTTCTTGATGTGCATTATATTATTATACTGCTGTGTGCTGCCGCAAGGCATTCTGGGTCAGGACAAAGTCTACGACTTCGATGAGGAGGAAGCTGCTGGGTCATTTGTTGGGAACGTGGCAAGAGACCTCAACCTGGAGGAGATTATAGCGCCGGGGATCTTCAACTCTCTCCGATACAGGTAGAAATAATGTTGTTGTTGCTGCGGTTGTTACTGTTGTTGTTGTTGTTGTTGTTGTTATTGTCATTGTCATTGCTATTGATAATGTTAATGTTCTTGTTATTGTTTTGTCATTGTTACCATTGCCATCATCATATAGGCTTAGTTCTGGCTTGTGTGTGATAATAATAATAATAATAATAATAATAATAATAATAATAATAATAATAATAATAATAATAATAATAATGATAATAATAGTAATTTAAAAACATAAAAGTAATAATAATAATAATAATAATAATGATAATAATAATAATAATGATAATAATAATTTCTATTACTATTTTTGTTGTTGTTGTTGTTGTTGTTGTTGTTGTTGTTGTTGTTGTTGTTGTTGTTGCTGTCTTCAAGGCTTATCTGGGTTCCGTATGAGTGTGTGTTTGGTTGCATGTTTGTTATATAAATAATATGCGTTTGTTGATTTGTTTGCAAGATGTGTAGAATTTGTTCTTTATGTGTGTATTTTATGTGTATGGTGTGTTTGTTTATCTGTTTGTGCAAGAGGGCAAAAGTGTGTGTGTGTTAGTATATTTGTGTGCTGTGAGTGTATAATGTGAGGGCGTATGTGTGTGTGTATGTGTGTGTGTGTGTGTGTGTGTGTTTGTTTGTGCGTGCATGCGTGAGTGCATGTGTGTGCTCGCGCGTGTGTGTGTATGTTTGTGTGTGCTCACGAGTGTTTGTGTGTGTGTGTGTGTGTTAGTGTGTGTGTATGTGTGTGTGTGTGTGTGTGTGTGTGTATGTGTCTGTGTGTGTGTGAATGGGTATCTGTGTATGTTTGAACACCAACGTATACGTAGGTGCACATGCTTGCATGGTGTTCCATTGTAGTAATGTGCAGGACTCGTTTGAAAAGATAGAGAGCGAGAGAGAGAAAGAGAAAGAGAGAGAGAGAGATTGAAAGAAAGAGAGAGAGAGAGAGTTGGGGAGAGAAAAGGGTGAGACAGATAACGAGAGTAGGAGGGAGAGGGTGAGAAACGGGAGAGACAGAGAAAGAGAGAGAAAGAGAGAGAGAGGAGAGAGAGGGAGAGAGAGAAAGAGGGGGTGGAAGAGATAAAAGGAAGAGAGAGAGAGAGGGAGAGAGATTGAGAGAGAGAGAAAGAAAGAGAGAGAGAATGAGAGAGAGAGAAAGAGAGAGAGGGAGGGAGAGAGAGAGAGA
>NW_004797493.1:225248-227163 GCF_000002075.1 Aplysia californica | reverse complement strand
AATTTATTGAAGATGTAAATAAGGAATTTATTGAAGATATAAATAAGGAATTTGTTGAAGATATAAATAAGGAATTTATTGAAGATGTAAATAAGGAATTTATTGAAGATATAAATAAGGAATTTGTTGAAGATATAAATAAGGAATTTATTGAAGATGTAAATAAGGAATTTATTGAAGATATAAATAAGAACTTTATTGACAACCAAGTGAAAAGATAATATAAAGAATTTATTGAACCTACCTAAACAGGTATAAGGAATTTATTGAACACTAACTGAACAAATATATAAGGAATTTATTGAACATCAAATGAACAGATATAAAGAATTTAATAAACACCAACTTAGCAGATATAAAGAATTGATCAAACCACCTAAACAGATAAAAGGAATTTATTCAACAACAACTGAATATATATGTGGATTTTATTGAACAACAACTGATCAGGGAAATATAAGAATTATGTGCTCAGTGAGAAAACATACATAAAGTGAAAGCAACAGAATAGGCATAAGGTAGTATGTGTGCATTGACAGAATGGATACAAGGTATGTGCTTATTAATGTGCATATTAACAGACCAGACATAAAGTATGAGCACATTAGATAAATGGACAATTTGCTGTTAGGGTTGCAGGACCCAAACCAATTACCGTAATGAACTTATGTTTAAAAAACCTGAACAACATAGGGGGAACTGCTGCTTTTCTTTCCCCATCCTCCCTATCGTAACTTTTCCTCTACTTCTTTTGTATGTTTGTCACTCTCTTATGAACTGTTATTTCCGGGGAGTCTCGAAAGTTGAAGCAGACTTTGTGCTGTTGAGGCTAGAGAGATGAGCAGAGTAAGCCTGATTCCCCGTTTGGATTTATCTATAGACACCCACCCCTTGACGCTCATATGACTTTATGCAGTGGCGAGCGCCGTAAAACCTTACTAAAACAAAAGCAATAGTTATAAACGTCTAAGAAACTTGTCATAAAAAGCGGTCCTGGAAGGAATAAAACAAAATGTCTAAACAATTTCAATTCATGACGACGACAGGTTTTTTAGTACATGTATTTACTTTTTTCTAATATTTCTATATTTGGCGTGGTTTTGTCTTTCCTAGAAATGCATTTTGTAGTGGTAAAAAATGAATTGATGACGTTAGTATGTCCTACTGAAACGTTTTCTCTATTTCGACGTCTATTCTTCCACTTTTCCATTCTGTTTCACATACAAATACATACACAAATACACACACATACACACACACACAAATAAACAAACAAACAAAAAACGCCCACACTCACACATACACTAACAAAATACACTACACTACACACACACACAAACACACACACAACACACATACACGCAAACAAAATACACACAAACAAACAAACAACACACAAAAACACACACACAAACACACGCACAACACATACACACACGGACACACACACACACACACACACAAAACACACACAACACACATACACATAAACAAAATACACACACACAAACAAAACTAACACCCCCCCCCCACACACACACACACAGGAAATACAACATCGTGGTTAACCTCCGAGACATCAACGACAACGCGCCCAAGTTCAACCAGACGACCGTGACCCTGAAGATCCCGGAGTCGGTGACAGTGGGCAAGAAGTACTCGGTACCTGGTGCCTTCGATGACGACAGAGGGCCAGGCAACTCCATACAGTCCTACAGCTTCCAGCCACCCAGGAGCACCTTCAGCGTACAGTATTTCCAAGTCAGTGCTTTACGCTGTTTTTGTGTCTGTTTGGGTAAATGGTTTTTACACGCACAGATAGATAGATAGATAGATAGATAGATAGATAGATAGATAGATAGATAGGTGTGTGTGTGGGAATGCGTGTGTGTGTGTGTGTGTGTGTGTGTGTGTG
>NW_004797493.1:221222-223263 GCF_000002075.1 Aplysia californica | reverse complement strand
CTTACAGGCCCAAAGACTGGCGAGCTGAGCGCCAAAGTAGTCCTGACCAGCGGAAGCTACGTCATCATCGTGGAGGCGGTGGACCAGGGGAGCCCCGAGCGCGTGAACCAGACCGAGGTAGTGGTCAGCGTGATGGACACGGACAACAACCCCCCGGTCATCACGGTTGACCCCCTGTCCCCTGGCTCTGACAGTGCCCGAATCAAGGAGGACGCCAAAATCAACGCTCTGGTGGCTCACGTGACCGTGTTTGACCCCGACTCCGGCCAGAACGGCGCGGTCAAGTGTTACAGTCAGAGCGCCTTCTTTGATCTCTACGAGCTGGAGGATAACAACTACAAGGTCAGTCATCATCATCCAGTGCCAGATCTGTGACAGACATCGGCAATCATGGTTTTATATTCATTCCTTTGTTCGGATGCTCTCAAAAAAGCTACGTTTCTCTGATCTTTCCATGTTAACCCATAAGGTTCCATAAGTATGTTGTTCTAGGCCTACCCCTGCCTCGCTTGCCCTCAAGGTCAGTACAAATATTATTTATTGTTTTTTTTTATTATTTAAAAGTCGCGACACTACAATCAAGATTTTAGTGGGTAGTTGACGAATGCTCTGATAATACCTGGATACCTACCTGGAGGTGTCATCTTGACTCAGAGGTTGACGTGTAATTACCCTCCACCTTTCACGTTAGCGAGCTGCTTGTGCACATTCTGCCATACCCAAGCCAGTCCAGGTCCTTATGTTGTCCATCCATGTTATTCTTTGTCTTCCTCTGGCTCTCCTGCTCCACGTCTTTCCTTCAAGTACCTCTTTCACAATGGTCTCGTGACGTTTTAAGGGGTAATAATATTGCTTTTTTTACATTTTATTTTGTTCAGCAGATAGTAATGGTACTTATATACATATCTGTGTTTCTAGTGCCGCCCAAAACTTTTACTAAAATTCATTCAAGTTTAGTTTTTGAAGGATTTCCTCGCGCTACTAGGCATATATACATTTTTGTTAGAGCAAGAAGTAGACTCACGAAAAGTTTTGATAAATTTAAACGCCGAAACATTGACAACTTCATGATCAATAAAATCAACAGCTGAATAACGGATGACGGCGTCTCTAGGTTCTGGGTTTAAAACGTATCATCTTTATGTATACAGATGAAGGCGAAGTATACATATACGCTGCAGTTTTTTTGTGTGCAGAATTTGGTCTAAAGTTTAGATTATTACGTTCTTGGAATCTTGAACTTTCACTATTCATTTTGTCAAAGTATGTCCCGTTTCAAATCCTCTCTCGTCTGTGCCCAGGTGGTGGTGGCGCAAGGATTGGACAGAGAGGTGACGGACCTGTACCGAGTGACCTTGTTCTGTGAGGACTCGGGCTCGCCGCGTCTCAACGCCACCCAGGTCTTTGACGTCATCGTTGAGGATGTCAACGACAACGCACCTCGCTTCCAGGACGATGACGTCACCATCGAGGTCCAAGAAGGCAACGCGATCGATGACGTGGCAATGGTCATCTTAGCCTCAGATCTGGACAGCGGGGACAATGCAAAGATCTACTTCACTCTTCTGGAAGATTCCGACGGGTTTTTCCGCGTGCCCATCAACTCGAACACGCTAGTGTGCGCCAAAGAGTTAGATAGGGAGACGCAGGATGTACACGTCATCACCGTTCTGGCAAAAGACGCGGGAAAGTCCGCACAGTCGACCACTGCGACGGTGACCGTGTCTGTCTCTGACGTGAACGACAACGAGCCGCGCTTCTTCAAGTCCAAGTACCGCTTCAGCGTGATGGAAGGGCTGGACGCGGGGAGTGTGGTGGGGGCGGTGTCCGCCACAGACAGAGACCTGGGCGACGGGGGGAAGGTCAGGTTCTCTCTGCCCTCCTGGTCACAGGCCTACGGCAAGTTCCGCATGCTGGACAATGGTAAGTTATGGCCTTGTTTGTTTTTGTAAAGTATTTTACGGCGCTCGCAACTGCATAAGGTCATATGAGCGCGTGGGACACTCCTAATATTTTTAGTTGGTAGGAAATTTTGAATTTT
>NW_004797493.1:215105-217605 GCF_000002075.1 Aplysia californica | reverse complement strand
AACGCCATGATCGCCCTGGGCCTGGTGTGCGGCACCATGTTCCTGGCCGCCATCATCGTTCTGGTCGTCTGCTTTCTGCGCCGGCGCGACCGGAACCGGAAGTTGCGCTACCTTGACAACAAGGGGAAGAACTCTGCCCCGCGAGTCCTGGACGCCGCGGCGTTGCCCCACGAGTACGACGTCCACAAGGAGGCCAACAACAACAACATCGTGCTGTCTACCCCGGGGGGAGAGGCGGGGCTTGGCGCCTACAGCAAGTACAGTGTGCCCAAGCTCAGCGTGGGATATCCCAACGGATCTGCTGGGGTGAGTTTGTGGCACCTAAACTCGTACAAGTCGTGTGTTTTTTTCGTAAGAGTTTTACGGCACTTGCAATACAATAAGGGTCATATAAGTGCCGAAGAAGAGAGGTGTTACAAGAGAGTAACATACACAAAAAGAAGGAGGAGAGATAAGGACGATAGATGTTTGATAGGAAAGAAGGAGCAAACCACACCAGAGCACCCGCTAACCACCAACTACAAGTCGTCATTAACCCTATCCGTACGTCATGTGGTCATTTTGTACCCCCGGGTTGTATTATTCACATTTTAGAATACTTCTAGTACGAAGATCTCTTTGAAACTGTCAGTATTTCTCAAAAAAATCATTTTGACATACTGCCATGCAAAACGTACGGATCGGATTAACGAGTAGATTTCCTCTTTGGAAAGTGGTGGCACTGAGTTCTCCACGTCGTATGGATACTGTAGTAAAACGCGAGGTACGAATAGGGTTAAGCTAATAAGTTATTGCTATCTATTCCCCGCTTTGTTGCTACAAATAATTTATTTTGAAATAATATGTAGGCTCTACGTTATACGGAGCGCCCAGGGGGATCGGTTCTCAAATACAAACCGATCATCAACCGATCACCCGACTCGTTGCCTGAAAAGAAATGCGTTTCTTTTCGAGGCAACGAATAGGGCGATCTGTTTGTGCCACGATAGCCGCTTTGCGCCTTAAATCTGGCGAGCAATCGAACCGAACTGAACCGAAACGATCGTGCTAAAGGAGTCTGGTTATTAGCAAGTTTCTGCATTAAAAGAAGTCTCAAGCTACAAGCATGCATTACCCACTTACACTTTAAGGAAAGAATAAAGAGCTGAATATGTGAGTACTCACAGTTGTAATACAGGCAAGCCGTAATGAAGAAAATAAGAAGAAAAAAAATCAACAATGCAGGATGTAGTCTGTAGACGTGTCGACTTCTAAGACTAAATATCACTAGACTCTTGAATAGTTATACTGGCATTCAGCATCATGCTCTCACCGGAAACCTATTAGGCAAAAGAAGTAGGAGAAGACCAAGAACAGCTTTCTTGGAGCATTTAGAACACAGATGGAGGAAGGAGAAAGAGCAGGAGAATACTTGGCTTTTTAAAAAGAGAAATAACAAAACGCAGGATGAGGGACAAAAGGTGAAAAACTTGAGGGTTATTGAAAAAAAATACAACCCTCCCTCTCTCTCTCTCTCTCTCTCTCTCTCTCTCTCTCTCTCTCTCTCTCTCTCTCTCTCTCTTTTTCTCTCTCTTTCTCTCTCTCTCTCTCTTATCTCTGCTTTCTTTTGTCTCTTTCTCACTGTCTACTTGTCTGTCCTTCTGTCTGTGTGTCTATATAATTTTATCTGTCTGTTTTTCTGGTTATCAGCCTATCTGTCTAGTGGCCACATAAACCGCTCTTGGACCAGGGGAAAAAAAAGAAACAAGAAAAGCTGTACAGTTATCATAATGTTTTCCATTTTCTTTGTCTTGTGTTTTTCTCCTGGGCTCATGAACAACGTAGAGCATCTGGTGAGCATGTTTGTAAAAACTGCAGGGAGCGGAGTTTTCGCTCATCACAAAGAGCAAGTGCGTGAAAAATATCTCCCACTCTCCCCCTTTCTATACCTCCATGCTCCTTCTTTTCTATACCTCCATCCTCCTTCTTTTGATATCTCTTTCTCTTCCTCTTTACTTGCCTCACCATCTTTTTACATACCCCCCCCTTCCCTCTTTCTATACCTCCTTCTCCCTACCCTCTCCCCTTTCTATGCCCCCACACTACCCCTTTACAACGGCCTACCACTCGAGATATCGGCTTTCCTGGTTCAGAAATCTCGGCTTTTGACGAAAGAAGTAACCTAGTAACAATGGTCTTTTGACCATCCCCTCGCCTGAGCCGCGGGGTCAGAAACCGCCCAGGTCACTGCCAAAATGTTCTAACAACACCGCAAACATAGAGCGTTATCTTCAGATAGAACTTTTTGACATCAATCTGTGAACCAGTTGACCGCGGAAGTCACGACGGATGGCGATCTGCGCCTGCGCGTTACGGCGCGCGCCTTTTCTACAGCGGGGTCGTCTCCGGCTGTCTGTTTGGCTCGCGACTCGAGCAGGTGGTCTGGCCAATTAGTGCGGGGTCTGGACTTTGTTTGAGGGCGGGATTTGGGGGTGGAGTTGAGTGAACGGGGGTGGGGTGG
>NW_004797493.1:212473-214579 GCF_000002075.1 Aplysia californica | reverse complement strand
GTGGAGAGGGGGAGGGAGGGGTGGAGAGGAGGGGGGAGGGGCAGACAGACAGACACGCTTTTCTGATTGTCGCTTCCACAGAATAATGATATAGAAAGAGACAGACTGTTAGTGCGATGAGGCGTTGAGGTCCGAGGCCAATACAGAAACCCAATGTTAATGTTCTGAATGAGAGACACCTCCTTCTTTTATTTTTGTAGATATCAGAGCCAGCATCTGAATATTTTCAAGTCACTTTGGCTTACTACTTAATAGCGAGTAAATGATTTTAAATATAATTTTTTTTTCGCGTTCTACGCCCTCAATTGGAATTGTGCTGTATATGTACATTTGATTAAAAAAACACAACAACTATTGACTACTTGTACACGTAAACTCGAATCTGAAAAAAAAAGATATAAAAAGGGGCACAACATGTGTGGAAAGGGGTGGGGGTGGGGGTGGCAATTCACAAGTCATACATATTAAAAAGTTGATACATTTATGAAAAGGATAGAAACCAACACAAAAACAAAACAAAAACCAAGGAAAGAAAAGAAAAAGAGAGACAGAAAACAAATCCTCAGGAAAATTAATGACCAACAAATACATTAATTTGACCGGCTGTTTTAATGTTTTAATAATCCTCACTATACTGATCTTATTTAACCGTTCTACTTTATCTATGGAGCGAGCAGCTGCCGAAAGTTAAGTGATATTTTCGCCTCCATCTCCTCTCTGTTGTGGCTTGAACTGTCGTCGACCCCCCCCCCCCTGTCTCTTGTCCCACTTCTGTAGATGGAAGATCTCCCAGACAAGCATAATTCATTGTTGCCAGCTTGCCTGTTCTGTATCTGTGGAGGGTCCTGTGCAGGAAAAGACTTCTCTTTGACTTTATGTGGACGAAAACGACTCAAAAGTGACACATCTGTGGTCTTGGAAGTGGAGTAAATTGTCTTAACGATCCTATTAACGAGCGAGAAACGGAAGCTGTCCGGAAATTGTTTGCTGACGGAATGTAAATTTATTCTTCTGTCAGTTTCTCAAGGTCTTTGCACTACACGCGCTCTCTATTTCCTGTCGCTCTCTACCTCTGTATGACTTTCCTTCTTTTTCTCTCTATTTCTCCCCCCCCCCTCTCTCTTTCTTCCTCTCTATCGCAGAGGCCAGTGAACTATGTGGTTATACTTACTTTTACATTTTACTCTTTCATCCTCTGTTGCCGTTAAGCGTCGAGGGGAGATGCAGTTTTCTATGGTAGGCCAACTCCACAGCTCTTTCTGTTGTGATGTCATGTTTTCACAGGGTTTCCTTGACACCCTCGATCCACTTTTTGCGTGGCCTTCCTCTTCCTTAAAAGCCCGAGTGCTTGGTGTTGTAGGCTCTCGAGGCTGGCTGGTCAGGTGACATGCGTAACAGGTGGCCGAACCATTTTATCCTCTGTCTTTCTATGTAACGCAGACAGGACTCAGTGCCGATAGCTGCTCTTACTTCTTCATTTCTCTGCTTGTCTCGTCTTGTGATGTTAAGGGTTTTGCGGAGACATCTCATTTCGCATGCGGGGATTTTGCTTTCGTGGGTTTTGCTTAAAGTCCAGGCCTGGCACTGATAACATAATGTTGGTATGAATATTGAGGTTGTACTATGTTCAAAATGTGATTTACTTTATTTCACATGGAGGCAAAATCAGACGTTTGTCAAAATAATGAAAAGGAAGAAACCGTTTCATTTTTGCCCTTTAGGCAATTTTACTAGATTTTCTTTTCTGGCTAAACACTTATTATATCAATTTAAACACTTTTTTAAGGCTTTATGTTTAAAACACAAAACAAAACAAAACAACACCCCCCCCCCCCCCACACATGTACATACACAAACCAACCTTGGATCAAAGGCGCATCAAAATTAATAAGATATATTTGCAATTTCTATGGCCACTCAGGCTTTGAAAGCCTCTAAATTTTGTTGGCCGTTTTCTCGCTTATCATTTTACCCCTGTCTCCAGGTGGCATTCGTCTCATTTAGTCCCAAATATTTCGGTTTCTCTTTAAGATAGATGGCATATTTTTCATCAAAAGCGAGACAAATAAATAAGCTTGGATATATCAATTGCTCAATAATAATAAT
>NW_004797493.1:208195-209904 GCF_000002075.1 Aplysia californica | reverse complement strand
AGAGAGAGAGAGACAATGTAAATTGACTGATTTATTATCTGTCTCCCACCTGCTTACACTATTGGATTTCTTGGTTTGAGTTTTTGCCATTTTCACCAAATGTTGTGGCCGTTTTTTTTTTCGCTTTTTAGTTTTGTGTTTTTGGGTTTGCTGTGAATGCCATGAGATCGAAGCAAGCTGTAGAGTGAATGTTTGCTAAGATGACAAGATGAACAAATTAACTATGTTCTCAAGCCCTCAAACTGGTGCTTTCTAAAATGAGTACTGCATCTCAAGAGATAAAATTGTTGTAAAATTCCCACTCTCTATACACACAAACAGCACACAAATAAATAATTAATGTACAACGACAATGAGGGTGCGGTGGCAGAGCGGCTAGTGCACTCGTCTCCAAAGCGTAAAGTCAGGGTTCGAGCCTCCGTCGGAGACGGGTTTTTTCGCCCCCTCCTGCCCCCATCAGCAGTAATGGGTACCTGACTTCAAGTTGGGGAAGTAAAAGTGACGTGGAAAGAGACTGGCCACCCTACCACAATATGCCGAAGGCCCAGGAAGTTGCCTCACTAACAAGCCAATCCCCAATGTCCGGATCGGATGCGGGAACAGCATTACTTTTCAACGACAACATTTGTAGATGTTTTACGTCCCCATCGACACAATTTAGAAAATTTTGGAGGCGAGCTGCTTCGACCCTACCAATCAGAGCTTACAGGGTGCCTATTGGGGAGTCGGGTCGGTTTGCTAGCCAGATTGAGGGCGCAAAGCGGCAATCGTGGCACAAGCTGATCGCGCCCGACTCGTCGCCTCAAAAACAAACACGTTTGTTTTCAGAGGACGAGTCTGGCGATCGGACCGACCCGACCCAACTCGACCGACCCGATCCCATCTCCATGGGCACCCGGTATAACCCTGGGCTGGGAGGGATACACGTCAACATCCCTGCACCCCCCCGAGATATCGATAGCCTACTCGATAAGACTTCTCCCCACTCGGGAATTGATCCGACGTCCTCTGAGTGCGACGACATAACATCTGACCTCTAACCGCTACACCACAGATACCGCTATATTATATATATATCAGCATACATTTGTCACTGTGAAGCATCGAGGTAAAATCAGGCGCTCGTCTAACTAATGAAATCAAAGAAGCCGGAAATTCTGGTAACTGTTTAACAATTTTTATGGAATATTTTATTTTTGGTATTAAAAACACATTTGTTCTGTTTGGATTTTTTTGCAAAACGTTGATTAAAGGCACTAATATGTAAATTTTCAGTTTCCTAAGACTTTCAAGCTTTGAAAGTCACCAAATTTGGCAGCTATTTTCTTGCTATTTTTCCACCACAACTAGGTGACCCTTACCTCTTTCTATCACAAATATCTGCACTTTCTTTCAATATAGGTGGGTACTTTGTTAAAATCAAAAGATAGACAATTAATTAAACTAATAACTCTGCATGCCCCAAAATTGACGAGCGCCTGATTGTACCACGTCCTGACACATTTTTATCATGTTCTCATATTGTGTACTTGACAATTCCTGTATATTACCATTATCAGCAGTATTGGTCAAAACCCGTGCTGTTAAAAAAAATAGAAAGGCCTCTATGGCAAAACGCACTAGATCTAGATCTATATCAATTCACTACAAAACTAAGAAATAAATTAAAATAAAATAAACAATTTCCCGAAAACGTACTTTCCAGAACC
>NW_004797493.1:205571-207014 GCF_000002075.1 Aplysia californica | reverse complement strand
GAGGAGGTTTTTAAGCGCTTAACACTACACCACAGACACCGGTAAAGTTCAAGTTAACTCTTTTAGTTTTAGTAAGTATTTTACGCACTTCCTACAAAATAAGGTCATATAATTCAAGTGCCGAGGAATAGAAATGTTCCAAAAGAGAAATAAACACACAAAAAGAAGGAGGTGAGATAAAGACGATAGATGTTTGACAGGAAAGAAGAACCAAACCACACCAGAACACCCGCCAACCACTTACAAGTTAACTCGGCAAGACACGTGCTATCAAATACTGTAATGTGTTTTTATAATAAATCATCCCACAATAGACGACCGTACAGGCTACGAGAGATAAATTATATGACATTCTTGTGGTTATAATTTCTCCTTCTATTTCAGCCTTCTCCACAACTTCGCTGACCAGTGCCTTACATTACCTTACTGTCTTGTTATTGTTACTTGACTTTTCATTATTTCCCGTTAATTTTACTTGCCATATTTGTCCATTTATTTTCTGTCGGAAAGGATTATTGTTTGCTTGTTTGTTTGTTTGAGTATGAGCACATCAACACAATAACGGAAATCTTGTGTATGGTAAAAGCAAGACAAACACAAACAACAGAGGGAAAGAAAGGGAGCAGGACCTGACAGTCCACCCCCACCCCACCCAAACCCCCTTTTCTAAATAGGCCTACCGTTATGAAAGCATGTTTTTTTTTCTTGAAATGTAATTGTGCTCAAAGAGATTGTTGAATTTAGGCTGTGTAAATAATGTTAATGGTCTCAAGTCGTTTTTTTTTTGTTATTGCATGTATTGATCTGAACAATTCTGTGTTTTAGAAATGGTGATATAATTATTGTTGTTGTGAGCTCTTGTGTGTGATAAAAAAGTGACTTGAATCTGAGTGAAATAGGTTAGGGGAAACTACTGAACAGCCTACCACTTTATCGTTGTATTGTAGAGCTGTGTCAGTTCCATAGCTGCTCCGTTGGTGACAAAAACGTTTTCTTCCAATCAAGACATCAATACAGTCGACTCTGCTTGTGTTGAACTCGCTTGAGTTGATCTTCTCTTAAGCTGATCTTTTTCTCGGGTCCCAGCACCTCTTCTTCTTCATAGTTTTTCTAACGGTTAAGTTGAGCTTTGGATAAGTTGATCTCTTTTTCACTCCCCCAACGACATCAACTTATCCATTTTTTGACTGTATTACAGACAATCTTACTCTAAAATTGTTAAATAGCTCCCTCAAGGTACCCATACATAAATGTTTCGGAAGTCCTGTCCTGTTAAGAATATTCATCAGCCCTTCCATAGAAGCCAAAAAACATTTCTTAGTGAGAAAGGTTGAATAAACGGAGAGGAAAAGGGGGATGTGGCATGAAAAAAAGAAGATAAAAAGGGATCGGGGAGTGGGGTCTTTTAAAAAGGGAGGGGGGGATGAAAAAAGAGAGGTGGAA
>NW_004797493.1:202989-204395 GCF_000002075.1 Aplysia californica | reverse complement strand
AATTATTATTATAGCTTTTCAATAGCGCATATCCCCGCTTTACACCATATTATTACCACAGCAGAATAAAGAATACTCCAAAACATTTTCAGCTTCCCGGGAAGAGTACAATGCAAGCAGCTGGTTAAGCCTTCAAACACAAACAAACTGACAAGATCTTTCATTATCTTTAGCTGGGTACCCATTCCCTCCTGGATGCAGGGAGGAAAATTCGTGTAAAGTGTCTTTTCCAAGGACACAGAGTCGGGCCCCAAACGGGATTCGAACCCACGACCTTACGGTTGCGAGTCTGAGAGCCTTATTACCACTAGGCCACTGACGCTGCAAAGACTGCAGTCCACTGTGTCTGTCATAGCACAAACGACGGAGTTTATATTCAGTAATCTGGTTTAAGTAAGCGTTTTACAGCACTTGGAACACTCACAGGTCATATAGGTGCCTAAGAGTAGAGGTGTTACAAGAGAGTAACATACAAAAAGAAAGGAGAGGTAAGGACGAGTGAGTTTGGGTAAAGAAAAGCACATCGGCAAATTGACGGTCATATAGAGCAGAGAAATTCCAAGACTGACAGATGGAAACAACAGAGGGAAACGAAAGAAGTAGGACCTACCTGCTTGTCTTCCCTCCCAGAACACAGTATTAATTCCCCCGAGCTGAGTTGCTTCTGTCCAGATTGTATCCAGTGGGTTTCGCTGACTCCTAGTATGTGCAGCCTGTATCGCTTCACTGCATCTTTCATTGAATCTTTTATTTTTCCCATAGTTCTTCCAATTAAGTAATGTTTTCCAGACCTTGAAATGTATTGCTATTATCAATTTACAAAAATCATGTTTTTCAAATTTTGGTTTGTCTCTAAAAAGCCTTATTTCAAATTTGGGTCGCTACTTTGACTGTTAAGGTTTTTTTTGTCCCATCTGCATTTAGCATATGGCTGGTACATGGTCACTATCACATTCTGCTCCTGTCAATAATTAAAGAGAATTTTATGGAATTTCAAAAACATTTCTGAATGAGTCAGACTATGTTCACACTTGTAGGTATGCGTGTGAGGTTGGCAGGTGCTACTGTGTGGGTTGCTTCTTCTTTCCTGTCAAACATCTATCACCCTCATTACCAATCCTCCCTCTTTGTTTTGTATGGTGTTACTCTCTCATAATACCTCTAATCTCCAGCTAATATAATATCATCTATCTGTGTTGCAAGGGCCATTAAAAAATCTTTAACTAAAACTAAAAACGAGGTCTGCACTAAGAGGTTTGCATGCGTGCGAGATGTTGTTGTTGTTATTGTTGTTATTGTTGTAGTTGTAGTTGTATCTTAAACAGCAATAATAAACCTAGACCTCTTCGTGTACAAGAAACACATGCTGTTGAGTCAATCTAAGAGAACTTGCTGAGATCTTGACC
>NW_004797493.1:195624-201105 GCF_000002075.1 Aplysia californica | reverse complement strand
ATATACATCTTTTGTGCCTTTAATCAACGTTTTTCAAAAAAAGATCCACACAGAAATGAGTTCTTTAATGAGCATGAAAGGTGTTGAGCCCAAAAACAACAATTTGATTAAAATTCACAAACCCGAAGGAAAATGCAAGTTTCTTCACTTTGATTATTTTGACGAGAGCCTGATTCCACCGCGCTGCCTCATATATATTATATATATATATTATATATATATTATATACACAGAACTATGAAACCATAAGGTATATTTTACAAAAGAGGAGTTTATTTACAGAAAGAATCCACAAGTGAACGCATGAACACATATCGGGTATAACAGTTAATTAGATAACTTTAATTCTTCACGTTAACTGTACAAAATCTCATAAAAATCTTCCTTGTATATATACACACGAACTCGTTAAGCCAGGAAAGCGTATTTGCACCTATACAAATACACGTTGGTGCCGTTACAAAATATTATATTATGTTATATGTACAGAACTATGTAACCAGAAGGTATATTATACAAAAGAGGAGTTTATTTACAACAAAATAAAATTCATAGGAAAACGCAGGGAACACATATCGTTTATGGCAGTTAATTAAATAACTTTATTTCTTCACATTAACTGTACAAAATGTACATAAAAACCTTCCATGTATGTACATACGAACTCGTTAAAACGGGAGCAAACATTTGCAGCCACACCCTGCAATATCTACCAACTGTCTCAGTGCTATCTGTCTATATGTCAGCCCCCTCCCTCCCGCCCCTTTCTCTCTCTCTCTCTATCTCTCTCTCTCTCTCTCTCTCTCTCTCACTCTCTCTCTCTCTCTCACACACACACAAGCAAACACACACATAGACGCACAAATACACAAACACGTACTCCCCCCCTTCTTTCTCTCTCCCTCTCACATACACACATTTTCACACATACTTTCTTTCTCCCTCTCTCTTTCTCTCTCTCTCTCTCTCTCTCTCTCTCTCTCTCTCTCTCTATGTCACACACACACACACACACACACACACACACACACACACACACACACACACACACACACACACACTTAGACTGAAGCAACACCCGGGATTGTTTGGAGAGAATGTCCAAAAATTGCTGAGTTGTACATTTCAAAGGTCTTGGTGGAGAGGCGGCCAAGTCGGAGCCAGGCTGGTTGGGACGTCTTCACTGTCAGGATATGCCGTTTGAGGAAGAAGGTAGCAGGATGTGGCCTGGGGGTGTGGGGGTGGTGGGGCAAGGAACTGGTTCGACACGGCCGCACTCTCTGGACGTTCCGTTACAGAAGAACCGCTGTCTGGAGATGACTGGTTCGCTTGAGCAGAGTCCGAAGAACTCTCGGAGCTCAGAAAACACACAGAGCCCTTACTCACATAACGTTCTGATGTGTCCTCGTCCTTGAGAATCCTAGCAATCTCCCAAATGTATGCTCGGTGTGTCGGGGATAGAGACAGAAGCCGCTGAAGACAGTGCTTGTGTTGTGGCTTGAGAAACGAACAGTTGTCCACTTCTTTCAGATAGTCAATGTTGTTGCGAGGAGCAGTCCCGAAGAACAAAGCCCACAGCAAGATGCCCAGGGAGTAGTTGTCCATCTTGAAGGCGTTGTGAACTTGGCTGTGGTATAACTCTGGTGGCTTATAACCGTCGGTGCCTCCCCACCCGTCGGGCTTGTCTGTATCCTCGGGAATGACCTGAGAGTGACCAAAGTCACAGAGTTTGACCCTGCCGGCTCTGTCTAGGAGAACGTTCCCTAGCTTGAGATCTCCGTGGATGATGCGCTGACCGTGCAAGTAGCACATGACGTCCGTGAGCTGACTTGTGTAGGATTCCGCCTCGGAGTAGGTCACGTCAAGCAGTCCATGGGAAAGATCCGTGGGATGATACCCCATCGCAAAGCCCAAATAGGACGGGCACTGAAAAGCAGCCAACACCCTGACGATGTTATGGTGCTCCAGGGATTGCAAGAAGGACAGCTCATGTTCAAAGGAGGACCGTTTCCACATCCTCGAGGTATCGTCGTCATCCTCAAACAACAAGAACTTCTTCAGAACCCTTTTCACCTTCGGTTGTCGAACTCTCGCCGCTACGATCACCTCCCAGTTGCCTCTGTCGGCCAGAAGTTCCATCTGAAATAGAAGAGAAAGGAGAAATCAAGATTAGATAAATGATTGGAAGCATAATGAGACTATTGTTGTAACAAGATAAAACATGAAATGGGTGAACGAAAAAAAATGTTTGAGTAAATGAAACAAAAAGAGAGACGAGATTAAAATAAAAGAGTAAGGGCCTTTGTTTACATTTCATGATAAATAAGAAAGACACATCAATACTTCTAAATACTATGTATATACGAATTCATGAACTAGCTACATTTCTTAACGTCAATACCTAACATTTCTATGGTGTAGCGGTTAGCCGCGCAGTTATCCCACACATGATATCCGAGTTCAATTCCCTAGAGAGGAGAATAGTTATCGAGAATCTCGATCTTTCTGCTGGGATGGGATGTTGTATCCCTCTCAGCCTCGGTTCGTCCTGGCAGGCAGGGTCAGACGCCCGCCTCCTAATAAATCTTAATTGTGTCCACAGCTGTATTAAAATGCCTACATTTTAAAAAATCCCTAACATTGCCTGATGACCCGTCTGCACACACAAAAACTGTGTACTGAAACAACATTCAACACTAGCGACATTAAGAAAATGGGTTTGTTTTTAATGATTTGTTTTCCCTTTTGGTGAGTAAAATGATGTTGTGTAGATTTCTCACAGCTTAACAACTAAGAAGCATTATTCATCTTTACAAGAATATTGTGCCTAAGTGTCCAAGGGGCGTTGTTTGTTTTGTTTTGTTGTAAAGTTTACCATGTCGTTTAAGATGAGAGACACCGGCTACATCGTCACAAACAAGAACACAACATTCGCGTTTTAGATAAGAAGGAAGTTAGCGTCAAAAATGTATTCTTAAAAATGATGTTCGCAAAGAATTTGTTTTTCTTAGTAACGACATTTAGTTTATTTGGCCCTCCTGTAAAAAAATAAAAATAAAAATAAAACATTGCATATCGCACTTTAAAAAATGATGACAAAATTATTACATTTGCAACTTATTTATCGCATTTTGTGTCTTGACGGACGAACTAGAAGCAGCACGGATGGTACAGTTTTGGTAGACTGTAGACATAGAAGAAGCAACATTGATACGAGTACTGCATATTTCTTCTCTAACGGAATAGTGATTTTCATAAGTACATAAATCCTGCTTGAATGTGGTAGTCGCTAAAACACTGGTCACCGGAGTCAGGAGCTCAGACAGAATCTGAGCAAGAATTTCCAGAGATATCTTTGAGGTTGTTTGTTATCATGGGTGAATTTTTACTCCCCCCCCCCTTTTGTAACTCTAGGTTAGTCCTATCGGAGACGGTTGTGGACACTCACTCACACACATACACACACACACACACACACACACACACACACACACACACACACACACACACACACACACACACACACACACAGCTCATGGTCATTAAACCAACTGGATGAACAAAAGTTGTGTTGAAAAAAGGGTAGCGCTCAAAGTTATTTAATTAACATAGGCTCACCTTTCTAGACCACTCAAAGCAAATTATATGTGTATGGTAATGGCAGTCTGTTAACCAGGTCTTTTTAGATTAAGTATGTGTGTGTGAGTGTGTGTTTGTGTGTGTGTGAGTTTGTTAGGGTTTTAAGCAGGGTTAGTATCAACTATATCCGTGGAAGTATCAATGGGTTAATGTTATAGTTAGAAGTCTACTATACGTTGCAACCTTCACATACTCTGATATTTCTGTCTGATCTTCAACTATTGTTCATGAAAATCATTTCTGTGGACCCTTACATATGTCGATTAACTGATTGTAAGGAACAATTTATTGTGTTGGATTCTGATTTCAACGAAATTTCGTTAGGAATAAAAATAGCATACTATATATTAGGTCCATTTATCAAGCGTGACTTGCTTGAAACACTTGATGAAGATAAGAAAAGTAAAAGTATTCCTAGACCACAAAATTTGTTAGCGTGATATTGTTCTAATTTATTTCATTTCAAAGATGAAACACAAACACAAAGATAGACAGAAGGGAGAGAGCGAGAGAGAAAGAGAGGGGGAGAGAGAGAGGGAGAGAGAGAGAGAGAGAGAGAAAGAGAGAGAGAGAGAGAGAGAGAAAGAGAGAGAGAAGGGGAGAGAGATGGAGATAGACAGAGAGAGAGGGAGAGAATGCGATAAATAGAGGGAGAGAGAGAGGGAAAGAGAGAAAGAGAGAGAGAGAAAGAGAGAGAGAGAGAGAGAGAGAGAGAGAAAGAGAAGGGGAGAGAGAGGGAAATAGAGAGAGGGGGGGAGAGAATGAGATAAATAGAGGTGGAGAGAGGGGGAGAGAGGGGGAGAGAGAGAGGGAGAGAGAGAGAGAGAGAGAGAGAGAGAGAGAGAGAGAGAGAGAAAGAGAGAGAGAAGGGGAGAGAGATGGAGATAGACAGAGAGAGAGGGAGAGAATGCGATAAATAGAGGGAGAGAGAGAGGGAAAGAGAGAAAGAGAGAGAGAGAAAGAGAGAGAGAGAGAGAGAGAGAGAGAGAAAGAGAAGGGGAGAGAGAGGGAAATAGAGAGAGGGGGGAGAGAATGAGATAAATAGAGAGGGAGAGAGGGGGAGAGAGGGGGAGAGAGAGAGGGAGAGAAAGAGAGAGAGAGAGAGAGAGAGAGAGAGAGAGAGAGGGAGAGAGAGAGAGAGAGAGAGATTGTCCTTCATGTTGAGGCAATTATTACATCTTTCAAAAGTTGATAAAGCATCGTCAATTCCAAACAACGTTTTATAAATACATTAGCAAAGAGCTGCAACGCATTTTCTTAAATCGTTATTAGCGAAATACTCAAAGTTTAATTAGCGAAACAAAGTATTCAAAACACATGTAAAAGTAAGAAAGTGTCTAAGACAACGTACCTGTTCCATGTCCAAAATCTCCAACGCGTCTTTGTTCAGGACTCTGTACTTGGCTTCCTTCAACACCGGCATGGTTGCTAGATGGTAAACAGCCGCACAAAACGCCAGGGAAATCCACAAAGAAGTAGATTTTTGGGTAACGTTTCTTAAGTCTTTGAATCTCACGAACAGCACAGAGCACAGTGCACTAACGAAAATACGTAAGCCAAAAAGCAGAAAAAAGACAACTGATTCTGAAGTCCGAGATGTGCACTTTGGAAAACGTCGGCTATGTAGAACACAAGATCGCAATGTCAAGAGCTGTAACCTCACTGAGAAGTGAAATCGAATAGGAAGAAAATTTCAGATCGGGCCCTTATATATGGAGGGGATACCATAGGCACCCTTAGTGGGCCTTAGTAGCAGACAGCCCAATCAAATGGCTTTGAAAAATTTCAATGACCGTCATCAGAATTCAAAATCTTTAACAAAAACAAGCCGAGGCAAGCCAG
>NW_004797493.1:186282-191282 GCF_000002075.1 Aplysia californica | reverse complement strand
GGTCGGAAGGATTTCACGGTCCCAGTTTGGGTTTTATATTATAGAGTGTGTTATTTTCCTGTTTTTTCCAGTGGCTCTCCCACAAACTGGAGGTGTACTTTTTGACTTTATTTTTTAAAGTCAGTCTGTGGGAGAGTGTTCGTCGTTGATCACAACAGTAGGGATGAGGATTTCTTCGCCAGGTCGTTTACCTGCTCGTTTCCTCGGATGTCCACACATATCATTATTAATTGAAAAGGAATGTTGTCTTCTTTTCAACTGAACCAAAATCCAAAATAATGAAACGTCTACCTCGTGGACCAAACCGTCAAGACTCACACTTTGTTTGCTCTTGGCTATCGCAGACACAGGTAGCTGTGTGCAACTACTACTACTACTACTACTACTACTACTGCTACTACTACTACTACTACTACTACTACTACTACTACTACTACTACTACTACTACTACTACTACTACTACTACTACTAATAATAATAATAATCTATTAGTAATAATACTAATAGAATAAATAACAATTGGAATAATAATAATGATGGTTAATAATAATAATAATAATAATAATAATAATAATAATAATAATAATAATAATAATAATAATAATAATAATAATAATAATAATAATAATAATAATAATAAAATAAAAAAAATAGCATTTGTATAGCGCATATCTCTGCTTTACACTAAATTAATACATCAGCAGACAACAGAACATCCCAAAGCATTATAATCTTTCTGGGAAGCATGCAGTGCAAGACTCTATAGCTGGTTACACAGTCCCTCCTGAGTGAAGTGAGGAAAATTCGTGTAAAGTATCTATCTATCTATCTATCTATCTATCTATCTATCTATCTATCTATCTATCTATCTCTCCTCTTGCACGTCTGCAGTATTGGGCTGTTGGTGATCAGGGGACACTACCCATACAATTGACTAGAATTCTATGGAGATTCTTCTGTTGTATCCCCTTTACTCTTGTCTGCACAATGAGCAGCCATGTTGCGAAATTCGATAATTGTAGGAGTGAACCAACTAGTCTGGTGGTCAAGATCTCAGCAAGTTCACTGAACCAACAAGTCTGGTGGTCAAGATCTCAGCAAGTTCACTGAACCAACAAGTCTGGTGGTCAAGATCTCAGCAAGTTCTCTTAGATTGACTCAACAGCATGTGTTTCTTGTACATGAAGAGGTCTAGGTTTATTATTGCTGTTTAAGATACAGCTACAACAACAACAACAACAACAACATCAACAACAACATCTCGAACACATGCAAACCTCTTAGTGCAGACCTCGTTTTTAGTTTTAGTTAAAGATTTTTTAATGGTCCTTGCAACACAGATAGATGATAGTATATTAGCTGGAGATTAGAGGTATTATGAGAGAGAGAGTGATAACAAAGCAAAGAGGACGGGTTGGTAATGAGGGTGATCGATGTTTGACAGGAAAGAAGAAGTATCACACACA
The DNA here is from genome assembly GCF_000002075.1 of Aplysia californica. Lineage (NCBI taxonomy): Eukaryota > Metazoa > Mollusca > Gastropoda > Aplysiida > Aplysiidae > Aplysia > Aplysia californica. The sequence goes on along the minus strand of NW_004797493.1, from coordinate 189,815 downwards.
GTTGCACCCGCCAACCTCGCACGCATACCTACAAGTGTGAACATAGTCTTACTCATTCGGATATGTTTTTGAAATTCAATAAAATTCTCTAAATTATTGACAGGAGCAGAATGTGATAGTGACCATGTACCAGCCATGTGCAAAATGTAGATGGGACTGAAAAAACCCTTTAAAAGTCAAAGTAGCAACCTAAATTTGAAATAAGGCTTTTTAGAGACAAATCAAACATTGAAAAACATGTTTTTTGTAAATTGATAATAGCAATACATTACAAGGTCTGGAAAACATTACTTAATTGGAAGAACTATGGGAAAAATAAAAGATTCAATGAAAGAAGCAGTGAAGCGATACAGGCTGCACATACTAGGAGTCAGCGAAACCCCCTGGATACAATCTGGACAGAAGCAGCTCAGCTCGGGGGAATTAATACTGTGTTCTGGGAGGGAAGACAAGCAGGTAGGTCGTACTTTTTTTACAGACACAGTGATCTTTGTGTCGTTGGTAGCTAATGGTAAGGTTCTCAGACTCGCAACCGCAAGGTCGTGGGTTCAAATCCCATTTGGGACCCAACGCTGTGTCCTTGGAAAAGGCACTTTACACGAATTTTCCTCACTTCACCCAGGAGGGACTGTGTAACCAGCTATAGAGTCTTGCGCTGCATGCTTCCCAGAAAGATTATAATGCTTTGGGATGTTCTGTTGTCTGCTGATGTATTAATTTAGTGTAAAGCAGAGATATGCGCTATACAAATGCTATTAATATTATTACAGTCGAACCTGCCCTGACGGCCACCTCTATAAACGGCCACCTGTACAAACGGACACTTTCCATTTCCCCCCTTGCGTTTTTTCTAAATAATTTAACTGTGTAAAACGGGCACCTGTCTAACGCGGCCGCGGCAACCATATTTCAACACACAACCCCTATCAAACAAAGCAAAAACACCTGTCTTAGACGGCCACCTTAGTGACTCCATTACGCTTTGTCCTAAATTGTGCATTGGCCCCTGGCGTTGTAGGCGAGCCGTCATAATCTAAAAACCTGTCATTGTTAGGTAGTCCCTCCAACTGATCATGTTGCGTAGGCCCCTCCCACTGTTGACCAATAGGTAACAAAATTAATTGTCAGCTGCTGGTGAGGTAAGCGTGTGATCCCTCATAACCCATAAGCCCCGCCCAGAAACCATACACATATCGCAAGCGAGATGAGTGGTCACTGTTTACCCAGTCTGTAACAAAGTAACAATGGACGTCAACATGAACTTGTGACAGAAGCGTCGCTTGTTCTCCGAGTGGTAGTACGTGTGTTTGTTTGACCATAGCACTTGATCCTCCTTGTCTGACATTTCCTTTTATTGTCACCCGTGCACAAAAGCAGCAACAAAAGAACAGAAAACTCAGCGAAAACAACAACAACAATGAAACGAATTTCGGTTGGGACCTCAGAAAGGAATCGTTTGTTTTCTTCATCTCGATCAGTCCTGTCTAAGACAGCCACTTGTCTTATACGGCCATTTTTTTCCTTGACAATGGGTGGCCGTCTTACACAGGTTTGACTGTATTTTTATTATTATTATTATTATTATTATTATTATTATTATTATTATTATTATTATTATTATTATTATTATTATTATTATTATTATTATTATTACCATCATTATTATTATTTCAATTGTTATTTATTCTATTAGTATTATTACTAATAGATTATTATTATCATTATTATTATTAGTATTAGTAGTAGTAGTAGTAGTAGTAGTAGTAGTATTATTATTATTATTATTATTATTATCATTATTATTATTATTATCATTATTATTATTATTATTATTATTATTATTATTATTATTACTATTATTAATATTATTATTATTATTATTATTATTATTGGGTGGTTAATCGGGTGCTCTGGTGTGGTTTGCTTCTTCTTTCCTATCGAACATCTATATTCCTTATCTCCCCTTCTTTTTTCTATTTGTTACTCTCTTTTAACACCTCTAATCTTCTGGCGCTCATATGAGCTTTTGCAGTTGCGAACGCCGTTAAACCTCTACTTAAAAAATAACTATTATTACTATAGTAGTAGTAGTAGTAGTAGTAGTAGTAGTAGTAGTAGTAGTAGTAGTAGTAGCAGTAGTAGCAGTAGTAGTAGTAGTAGCGGTAGTAGTAGTAGCGGTAGTAGTAGTAGCGGTAGTAGTAGTAGTAGTAGTAGTAGTAGTAGTAGTAGTAGTAGTAGTAGTAGTTGCACACAGCTACCTGTGTCTGCGATAGCCAAGAGCAAACAAAGTGTGAGTCTTGACGGTTTGGTCCACGAGGTAGACGTTTCATTATTTTGGATTTTGGTTCAGTTGAAAAGAAGACAACATTCCTTTTCAATTAATAATGATATATGTGGGCATCCGAGGAAACGAGCAGGTAAACGACCTGGCGAAGAAATCCTCATCCCTAATGTTGTGATCAACGACGAACACTCTCCCACAGACTGACTTTAAAAAATAAAGTCAAAAAGTACACCTCCAGTTTGTGGGGGAGCCACTAGAAAAAAACAGGAAAATAACATACTCTATAATATAAAACCCAAACTGGGACCGTGAAATCCTTCGGACCTCTCCAGAAGAGACAAAGTCATTTTTACTCGATTGCACATCGGACACACGGCCCTGACCCACAAATTTTAACACCTCCTACCCTACAGGGAGATGAGAAGCCGTTCTGTTTCGGATGCGACTCAGATTTTACCATTAGACACATCTTAACCGAATGTCTAGACTTTGGAGAGATCCGAAGGAAACACTTTAAATGCAAAAAAATTGCCGGACATTTTTTCCGTCCCAACAGAATTTTGGATTTTATGAAGGCCATTGGCCTTTATGGAAAATTGTAGTATATATGACCTTATGCAGTTGCGAGCGCCGTAAAACCCCGTACTAAACTAAAACTAAACTAGGCTCAACCCTGTTTAAGTGCCGGCTCTGAGCGCTTCCCAATAAAACAATAAACATATTATTATAATTAGTACATTGTGGTCTGACCAAAAGAATCTGTCTGCGCACCAAGATTCGAATCTTTAACTCCATTGTCAAGTCTATGCGCCTCAAGGGCTGCGAAACTCGAAAGGCAACAAAGAAGGTAGGCTTACTGAATAAAGTTCAGACTTTCATCAACATATTTGTGAGGAGTATCAGAAAAATTAAGTGGCAGGAGAGAATAAAAAATGAAGAGCTGTGGGAAAGGGCTGGACAAGAGGATCTAGAAGTAGAAATAGGACTTAAAAAATGGCAATGAGTGGGACACACCTTCAGAAAGCCCAGCGGAAACATAACAAAATAGTCGCTACAGTGGAACTCACAGATAGCACGAAGCAGGGGTAGGCCACGGGAAACATGGAGGAGCAGGGGCGAAGGCTGACTTATTTGACAGGGTAATCAAAGTGAAACGGGACCAGATATAGATCTATATGGCCTGTAGATATCACATAAGAATCTTACTCGAGGCGGCGACTTTGACTGAGTTGTAAATGAAAACAAATCC
>NW_004797493.1:181282-183782 GCF_000002075.1 Aplysia californica | reverse complement strand
TTCTCTCTCTCTTTCTCTCTCTCTATTTATCTCATTCTCTCCCTCCCCCTCTTTCTCTATCTCCCTCTTTCTCCCCTTCTCTTTCTCTCTCCTGCCTCTCTCTTTCTCTCTCTCTCTCTCTCCCTTTCTTTCTTTCTCTCTCTTTCTCTCTCTCTCTCCCTCCCTCTCTCTCTCTCCCTTTTTCTCTCCCTCTCTCTTCCTCTCTCTTTCTTTCTCTCTCTTATTCTATCTCTCTCTCTCTTATTCTATCTCTCTCTTTTTATCTCTCTCTTTTTATCTCATTCTCTCCCTCCCTCTTTCTCTCTATCTCTCTCTCTCCCCTTCTCTTTCTCTCTCTCTCCCTCTCTCTCCCTCTCTTTCTATTTCTCTCTTTCTCTCTTTCTCTCCCCCTCTCTCTCTCCCTCTTTCTTTCCCCCTCTCCCCCCCTCTCTTTCTCTCTCGCTCTCTCCCTTCTGTCTATCTCTGTGTTTGTGTTTCATCTTTGAAATGAAATAAATCAGAACAATATCACGGTAATAAATTTTGTGGTCTAGGAATACTTTTACTTTTCTTATCTTCATCAAGTGTTTCAAGTAAGTCACGCTTGTTAAATGGACCTAATATATAGTATGCTGTTTTTATTCCTAACGGAATTTCGTTGAAATCAGAATCCAACACAATCAATTGTTCCAAACAATCAGTTAATCGACATATGTAAGTGTCCACAGAAATGATTTTCATGAACAATAGTTGAAGATCAGACAGAAATATCAGAGTATATGAAGGTTGCAACGTATAGTAGACTTCTAACTATAACATTAACCTATTGATACTTCGACGGATATAGTTGATACTAACCCTGCTTATAACACTTATAAACTCACGCACACATACACACACACACACACACACACACACACACACACACACACACACACACACACATATACACACACACATGCACAAACACACACACACTCACACACACATATATATGTAATCTAAAAGACCTGGTTAACAGACTGCCATTACCACACACATATCAGTTGCTTTGTGTGGTCTACCAAGGTGAGCCTATGTTAATTAAATAACTTTGAGCGCTACCCTTTTTTCAACACAACTTTTGTTCATCCAGTTGGTTTGATGACCATGAGCTGTGTGTGTGTGTGTGTGTGTGTGTGTGAGAGAGAGAGAGAGAGAGAGAGAGAGAGAGAGAGAGAGAGAGAGAGAGAGAGAGAGAGAGAGAGAGAGAGAGAGAGAGAGAGAGAAAGAGAGAGAGAGAGAGAGAATCCACAACCGTCTCCGATAGGACTAACCTAGAGTTACAGAGGGGGGGGGGGGGTAAAAACTCTCCCATGATAACAAACAACCTCAAAGATATCTCGGGAAATTCTTGCTCAGATTCAGTCTGAGCTCCTGACTCCGGTAACCAGTGTTTTAGCGACTACCACATTCAAGCAGGATTTATGTACTTATGAAAATGACTATTCCGTTAGAGAAGAAATATGCAGTACTCGTATCAATGTTGCTTCTTCTATGTCTACAGCCTAGCAAAACTTCACCATCCGTGCTGCTTCTAGTTCGTCCGTCAAAACACAAAATGTGATAAATAAGTTGCAAATGTAATAATTCTGTCATGATTTTTTAAAGTGCAATATGCAATGTTTTATTATTATTTTTATTTTTTACAGGAGGACCAAATAAACTAAATGTCGTTACTAAGAAAAACAAATTCTTTGCAAACATCATTTTTAAGAATACATTTTTGACGATAACTTCCTTCTTATCTAAAACGCGAATGTTGTGTTCTTGTTTGTGACGATGTAGCCGGTGTCTCTCATCTTAAACGACATGGTAAACTTTACAACAAAACAAAACAAACAACGCCCCTTGGACACTTAGGCACAATATTCTTGTAAAGATGAATAATGCTTTTTAGTTGTTAAGCTGTGAGAAATCTACACAACATCATTTTACTCACCAAAAGGGAAAACAAATCATTAAAAACAAACCCATTTTCTTAATGTCGCTAGTGTTGAATGTTGTTTCAGTACACAGTTTTTGTGCGTGCAGACGGGTCATCAGGCAATGTTAGGGATTTTTTAAAATGTAGGCGTTTTAATACAGCTGTGGACACAATTCAGGTTCATTAGGAGGCGGGCTTCTGACCCTGCCTACCAGGACGAATCCAGGCTGAGAGGGATACAACATCCCATCCCAGCAGAAAGACCGAGATTCTCGATAACTATTCTCCTGTCTAGGGAATTGAACTCGGATATCATGTGTGGGATAACTGCGCGGCTAACCGCTACACCATAGACATGTTAGGTATTCACGTTAAGAAATGTAGCTAGTTCAAGAATTCGTAACTACATAGTATTTAGAAGTATTGATGTGTCTTTTTGATTTATCATGAAATGTAAACAAAGGCCCTTACTCTTTTTTTTAAATCTCGTTTATTTTTTGTTTCATTTACTCAGACATTTTTTTTTTCGTTCACCCATTTCATATTTTATCTTGT
>NW_004797493.1:180099-181182 GCF_000002075.1 Aplysia californica | reverse complement strand
CACACACACACACACACACACACACACACACGCTCACACACACACACACACACAAGTGTGTTCTTAAGCGAAACAGAAGCAGCTGTATTCAAACACTACTGTCGTCTGAACTTTGAGGTAAGTGTTTGACAGTACTGGCAAATATTCTCTACGGTAGTAGAGAATCTTTGGTACTAGGAACACATTGCCCAATGAACTTAGCGCTAAAAATAGAATAGACAAACTATTTTTAATATGCCACAGTACTGGCTGCCAACAGTGAGTATTTTCCCCTTCTGTAAGAGGAACGCACACTTTTAAACAGAAGCATTCAAAGACCAAAATAGTGTCTATTTATAGTTTGTTGCACCTGAGCTTCTACTTTGTACCGCACTCAAACAAAACTATGATTCTATCTGATATTAAACACTCAGACTGAGATTTTGTCACGTTTTTTTTAACAATCTATTCGTGGATGGTTGGAGGGTGACACTGGAAGGCCATACTTTTAAAAAACTCCCCCTTTATTGTGTCTGTCTGTCTGTCTGTCTGTCTGTCTGTCTGTCTGTCTGTCTTAGTTTTTTCCCCCAAGCAATACATTAATGTCCTTTACCGTGTCGAAATGCATCTTTTTATTTAAACAAACAGTTTCTTTAATGGCCCTGTGTTCGCTTTGGTTTGTGGTTGGTTGGCGGCTGCTCCTGTGTGGCTTGTTCTGTCTTTCCTTCCAAACTTCTATCATTCTTCTTTCTCCTTTGTGGTAAGTTATTCTCTTGTGTAGCCTCTCATCTCCGGCATTGATATTATGACCTGTTCGCAAATGCCTTACATTTCTTAGCAAAACTAACACTAAATTAACGCCTCTAATCTTTGGCATTTCTACGACCTGTGTGTGTTGCAAATGCCGTAAAACTCCCACAACAACTCAACTTTGTTTGTCTGTCAGGTGGCCCAGTCCGAGGACCTGAACGAGGACAAGTGTCTGGACCAGACAGAGTTCCTGGCGGCCTTTGTGAGGGCACAGTGTGGAGGGTACGGGCTGACTGAGGAGACTGCTGTGGCTACATTCAGGTGTGTGTGTGTGTGTGTGTGTGTGTGTGTGTG
>NW_004797493.1:177576-179999 GCF_000002075.1 Aplysia californica | reverse complement strand
CAGCGTCAGCAGCATCAGTACCGTCAGCAGCGTCAGTAGCATCAGCATCAGCATCAGCATCAGCATCATCAGTATCATCAGCATCATCAGCATCAGCATCATCAGCATCATCAGCATCATCAGCATCAGCGTCATTAGCGTCAGCAGCATGAGTGTCAGCAGCATCAGCAGCATCGGTATCAGCATAATCAGCAGCAGCTTCAGCATCAGCATCAGCACCAGCAGCATCAGCAGTAGCATCAGCATTATAAGCATCAGCAGCATCAGAGTCATCATTAACATCTTCGCCGTCACCAGCATCATCATCAGCTTAAGAAAATTGACAGTGTAAGAAATTTTTTAACTAAAGCAGTAGCCAAGACACTTGTAACAACACTCATTTTATCAAAGTTAGATTACTGTAATGTTATTTTGTCCGGTTTGACATCCCAAAAACTATCAAAGTTACAAGTACTCCAAGATCAAGCAGCAAAATTAATAATGAAACAAAAGAAATCAGCGCATGTAACACCAATTCTGAAAGAACTAAACTGGCTGCCAATAAAAGAAAGGATTAAATATAAAACTGCCGTCCTCTGTTTTAAATGTATAAATGGTAGTGCACCTTTTTATCTTAAAACATTCCTGGAATTATATCATACACCTAGAGCCCTTAGATCAGCCTCTGATAATCTAATTATTAAAACTCCAAAACATAACTACAAAACATACGGCGATCGTTCCTTTTTGTTCTTTGGTCCCCAGGTATGGAACGAACTCCCATACGAAATAAGATCTGCCCCAACCATTTCCATTTTCAAAAATTACCTGAAGCATTTTTTATTCACCAAAGCATACCTGTCATAATGATGTACTGCGATATAATTATCAGCATTATATATATATATATATATATATCTATATATATATATATATGTGTTTCTTGTACATGAATAGGTCTAGGTTTATTATTGCTGTTTAAGATACAGCTACAACAACAACAATAACAACATCAACAACAACATCTCGAACACATGCAAACCTCTTAGTGCAGACCTCGTTTTTAGTTTTAGTTAAAGATTTTTTAATGGTCCTTGCAACACAGATAGATGATAGTATATTAGCTGGAGATTAGAGGTATTATGAGAGAGAGTAATAACAAAGCAAAGAGGACGGGTTGGTAATGAGGGTGATCGATGTTTGACAGGAAAGAAGAAGTATCCCACACAGTTGCACCCGCCAACCACGCACGCATACCTACAAGTGTGAACATAGTCTTACTCATTCGGATATGTTTTTGAAATTCAATAAAAATTCTCTAAATTATTGACAGGAGCAGAATGTGATAGTGACCATGTACCAGCCATGTGCAAAATGCAGATGGGACTGAAAAAACCCTTTAAAAGTCAAAGTAGCAACCTAAATTTGAAATAAGGCTTTTTAGAGACAAATCAAACATTGAAAAACATGTTTTTTTGTAAATTGATAATAGCAATACATTCCAAGGTCTGGACAACATTACTTAATTGGAAGAACTATGGGAAAAATAAAAGATTCAATGAAAGAAGCAGTGAAGCGATACAGGCTGCACATACTAGGAGTCAGCGAAACCCCCTGGATACAATCTGGACAGAAGCAGCTCAGCTCGGGGGAATTAATACTGTGTTCTGGGAGGGAAGACAAGCAGGTAGGTCGTACTTTTTTGACAGACACAGTGATCTTTGTGTCGTTGGTAGCTAATGGTAAGGTTCTCAGACTCGCAACCGCAAGGTCGTGGGTTCAAATCCCATTTGGGACCCAACGCTGTGTCCTTGGAAAAGGCACTTTACACAAATTTTCCTCACTTCACCCAGGAGGGACTGTGTAAACAGCTATAAAGTCTTTCGCTGCATGCTTCCCAGAAAGATTATAATGCTTTGGGATGTTCTGTTGTCTGCTGATGTATTAATTTAGTGTAAAGCAGAGATATGCGCTATACAAATGCTATTGATATTATTATTTTTATTATAATTATTATTATTTTCATTATTATTATCATTATTATTATATTATTATTATTATTACCATCATTATTATTATTTCAATTGTTATTTATTCTATTAGTATTATTACTAATTGATTAATATTATCATTATTATTAGTAGTAGTATAATAATAATAATAATAATAATAATAATAATAACAATAATAATAATAATAATTATTATTATTATTATTATTATTATTATTATTATTATTATTATTATTATTATTATTCTTATTCTTATTCTTATTCTTATTCTTATTCTTATTCTTATTCTTATTCTTATTCTTATTCTTATTCTTATTCTTATTATTATTGGGTGGTTAATCGGGTTCTCTGGTGTGGTTTGCTTCTTCTTTCCTATCGAACATCTTTATTTCTTATCTCCCCTTCTTTTTTCTATTTGTTACTCTCTTGTAAC
>NW_004797493.1:170076-172576 GCF_000002075.1 Aplysia californica | reverse complement strand
CACCAAAAGGGAAAACAAATCATTAAAAACAAACCCATTTTCTTGATGTCGCTAGTGTTGAATGTTGTTTCAGTACACAGTTTTTGTGTGTGCAGACGGGTCATCAGGCAATGTTAGGGATTTTTTTAATGTAGGCGTTTTAATACAGCTGTGGACACAATTAAGATTCATTACGAGGCAGGCTTATGACCCTGCCTACCATGGCGAATCCAGGCTGCGAGGTATACAACATTTTTTCGTTCACCCCTTTCATATTTTATCTTGTTACAACAATTTTCTCATTTTGCTTCCAATCATTTCATTAATCTTGATTTCTCCTTTCTCTTCTATTTCAGATGGAACTTCTGGTCGACAGAGGCAACTGGGAGGTGATCGTAGCGGCGAGAGTTCGACAACCGAAGGTGAAAAGGGTTCTGAAGAAGTTCTTGTTGTTTGAGGATGACGACGATACCTCGAGGATGTGGAAACGGGCCTCATTTGAACACGAGCTGTCCTTCTTGCAATCCCTGGAGCACCATAACATCGTCAGGGTGTTGGCTGCTTTTCAGTGCCCGTCCTATTTGGGCTTTGCGATGGGGTATCATCCCACGGATCTTTCCCATGGACTGCTTGACGTGACCTACTTCGAGGCGGAATCCTACACAAGTCAGCTCACGGACGTCATGTGCTACTTGCACGGTCAGCGCATCATCCACGGAGATCTCAAGCTAGGGAACGTTCTCCTAGACAGAGCCGGCAGGGTCAAACTCTGTGACTTCGGTCACTCTCAGGTCATTCCCGAGGATACAGACAAGCCCGACGGGTGGGGAGGCACCAACGGTTATCAGCCACCAGAGTTATACGACAGCAAAGTTCAGAACGCTTTCAAGATGGACAACTACTCCCTGGGCATCTTGCTGTGGGCTTTGTTCTTCGGGACTGCTCCTCGCGACAACATTGACTATCTGAAAGAAGTGGACAACGGTTCGTTTCTCAAGCCACAACATAAGCACTGTCTTCAGCGGCTTCTGGCTCTATCCCCGACACACCGAGCATACATTTGGGAGATTGCTAGGATTCTCAAGGACGAGGACACATCAGAACGTTTTGTGAGTAAGGGCTCTGTGTGTTCTCTGAGCTCCGAGAGTTCTTCGGACTCTGCTCAAGCGAATCAGTCATCTCCAGACAACGGTTCTTCTGTAACGGAACGTCCAGAGAGTGCGGCCGTGTGGAACCAGTTCCTTGCCCCACCACCCCCACACCCCCAGGCCACATCCTGCTACCTTCTTCCTCAAACGGCATATCCTGACAGTGGAGACGTCCCAACCAGCCTGGCTCCGACTTTGCCGCCTCTCCACCAAGACCTTTGAAATGTACAACTCAGCAATTTTTAACATTCTCTCCAACACCTTCCGTATGTTGCTTCAGTCTAAGCGGCCATCTCCAGGCAACATTTTTCCTGACAAGAATTCTCAACTTGACGCAACTGTGTGTGTGTGTGTGTGTGTGTGTGTGTGTATGTGTGTGTGTGTGTGTCTATGTGTGTGTCTATGTGTGTGTGAGTGTGTGTGTGTCTATATATGTGTGTGTGTCTGTGTGTGCCTGTGTGTGTGTGTGTGTGTGTGTGTGTGTGTGTGTGTGTGTGTGAAAGAGAGAGAGAGAGAAAGAGAGAGAGAGAGAGAGAGAGAGAGAGAGGAAGAGAGAGAGAGAGAAAAAGAGAGAGAGAGAGAAAGAGAGAGGGAGAAAGAAAGTATGTGTGAAAATGTGTGTATGTGAGAGGGAGATAGAAAGAGGGGAGGTGGGGAGTACGTGTTTGTGTATTTGTGCGTCTATGTGTGTGTTTGCTTGTGTGTGTGTGTGTGTGTGTGTGTGTGTGTGTGTGTGTGTGTGAGAGAGAGAGAGAGAGAGAGAGAGAGAGAGAGAGAGAGAGAGAGAGAGAGAGAGAAAGAGGCGGGAGGAAGGGGCTGACACATAGACAGAGAGCACTGAGAGAGTTGGTAGATATTGCAGGGTGTGGCTGCAAAGGTTTGCTCCCGTTTTAACGAGTTCGTATGTACATACATGGACGGTTTTTATGTACATTTTGTACAGTTAATGTGAAGAAATAAAGTTATTTAATTAACTGCCATAAACGATATGTGTTCTTGCGTTTTCCTATCAATTTTATTTTGTTGTAGATAAACTCCTCTTTTGTATAATATACCTTCTGGTTACATAGTTCTGTACATATTACATAATATAATATTTTGTAACGGCACCAACTTGTTGTTTTTTGTATAGGTGCAAATACGCTTTCCTGGCTTAACGAGTTCGTGTGTACATATACAAGGAAGGTTTTTATGAGATTGTGTACAGTTAAAGTGAAGAATTAAAGTTATCTAATTAACTGCCATACACGATATGTGTTCATGCGTTCACTTGTGGATTCTTTCTGTAAATAAACTCCTCTTTTGTAAAATATACCTTATGGTTTCATAGTTCTGTGTATATAATATGTATATGTATAAATATTAATATATAT
>NW_004797493.1:168236-169909 GCF_000002075.1 Aplysia californica | reverse complement strand
TATATATATATAAAATAGACTTGTCCAAGTCCCCGACCCACAAAATCTTATAGCATGAGTGGAACATGAAGTTATAGATTTGTTATAGCATGAGCGGAACATGAAGTTATAGATTTCTTATAGCATAAGTGGAACATGAAGTTATAGATTTGTTATAGCATAAGTGGAACATGAAGCTATGTCACATTTATGTTCACCAAGGAATAACTCCAGACAGAGGTTTGGAGAGAAAAACAATGAGTGTGCGCCGGTTGTGAAGACACGTGAGACAAGGAGAGAGAATGTTCAACTCTCTGTTCGCTTTACCGACGTGGCTCATTGCTACGAGACTAGAACAGTTACTTCCGGGAAATGTGTGTGCTGGGAAGCAGAAAAACCAGGCACATGTAATGTGAATGGGAGATATTTAAAAAACGAGACATTTAGGACCTTGTATCAAACCGCAGCAGTGTCAGAACGCGGCACATTTGTAGTCAGAACACGGGAATGCATTGAGCGAGATGGGGGTCAGATGAAGCATCTTTTGTCAAGCCGACAGTTGTAACGTACATCCCTTTCTCATGTAACAAATTGTGCAACTGTCTCTGTCCGGAAGGTTCCGTTAAGTTTTTACCTCAGGAATTTGCTGTATCTAAAGTGATTTTTGTTTTATTATTATTTCTGTTAACCTTTGTGACCTAACCTTTGACCTTTGAGGATGCTCCGCGGCAACGGCACGGTGGGCGGCCCCAGCTGTGACGGCCTCCCTTTCAGCATGTTCGAAAAACTCACCCTCAAGACCTCCGACTTCATCGACAACAACCTCATGACCCTCATCAACATGTGTGAAGGTAAGCCACAACTCACACCAAGGATACACGACAAACTGGAACAATCAAGCAAATTAATATTTTATGCGCTCATGGGACCTTATGTCGTGGCGAGCGCCGAAAAACTCTTACCAGGCGAAACTGATCTTTTTTCTCCTTCTTCATCACACCACACTCTGTCTTACGATACGTTGACCACGGCCCTACAGTGTCAACTATGTATCATTTCAGAGAGTGACCACAAGACAAGTGTTATAGTTTGACTTACTGTAGTCTATGTTTTAGAACAGTGACCAAGTCATGATGATTTCTTTTTCTCTGGAATACTGCGGTAGTTTAAGTTACGAACAAAATCCACTTGCAACATATGGCATATAGATCCTTAAACACACATACTAAAGTAAACCTTGTTACAAGATTTCCTTCGCTAAAACATCATGGAAACATAATATGGTAACTTATCATACGTCAGTATTCTGGTGCGTGTTTAGAAATCACACACATGTACTAAAAACCAAGTTTCCCAATGCCATATCAGGCGCTCTATTGAGAGGTGAAGGCCCAGATTTTACAGAAGGTACACTGTATAGCAGCCCTCCTTTTTATTTGAGTTCAACACCTGAGTTTGTCAAACACGGGAGTGACTGCCGTTCTCCATCTGTGCTGTGGCGTGTGATGTTTGAGTCTGATGTGTTGTGTACATGTACTATCACTGGTGTGTTGTGTACATGTACTGTCACTGGTGTGTTGTGTACATGTACTGTCACTGGTGTGTTGTGTACATGTACTATCACTGGTGTGTTGTGTACATGTACTATCACTGGTGTGTTGTGTACATGTACTATCACTGGTGTGTTGTGTACA
>NW_004797493.1:160242-162300 GCF_000002075.1 Aplysia californica | reverse complement strand
TGCTGCTGCTGCTGCTGATGCTGCTAATGCTTATGCTGATAATGCTGTTGATGCTGATGTTGATGCTGCTGATGCTGATGCTGATGCTGATGCTGCTGATGATGCTGATGATGCTGCTGATGCCTAAGTTGATGTTGATGATGATGATGATGATGTTGCTGATAGTGATCATGATGCTGATGTTGATGCTGATGCTGCTGATGATGATGATGCTGATGCTGATGCTGATGCTGATGCTGATGCTGATGATGCTGCTGATGTTGCTGATGCTGATGCTGCTGCTGATGCTGAAGCTGCTGCTGATGCTGCTGCTGCTTCTGCTTTTTCTGCTAATGCTGATGCTGATGTTGCTGATGCTGATGCTAATGCTGCTGATGTTGATGCTAATGCTGATGCTGATGCTGATGCTGATGCTGATGCTGATGCTGCTGCGGACACTTTTGATGCTTCTGATGCTTCTGATGCTGCTGATGCTGCTAACACTGGTGATGCTGATGACGCTGATGATGCTGCTGCTGATGATGCTGAAGACACTGATGATGCTGATGATGACGATGATGATGATGATGCTGCTGATGCGGATTGTAATGCTTCTTATGTTGATGATCATGCTGCTGATGATGCTGTTGCTTATGATGACGCTTATGATGCTGATGATGACGCTGAAGATGCTGATACTCATGCTAATGCTGATGCTGTTGCTGATGCTGATGATGCTGCTGACGCTGATCATGACGCTGATGATGATGCTGATGATGCTGATGATGCTGATGATGCTGATGAAGCTAATGATAACATTGATGATGCTAAAAATGCTGTTGATGATGCTGATGCTGACGCTTATGATGTTTATGATGACGCTGATGAAGCTGATGCTGACACTGCTGATGCTGATGCTAATGCTGATACTGCTGATGCTGACACTGCTGATGCTGACACTGATGCTGCTGATGGTGATGGTGATGCTGATGCTGCTCATTTTTATGTGGAATCTGCTGATGCTAATGCTGATGATGCTGGTGCCGATGCTGATGATGCTGATGCTGATGCTGATGATGCTGATACTGATGCTGCTGATACTGATGTTGATGCTGATGATTCTGTTGATGCTGTTGATGCTGGTGATGCTAATGATACTGATGACGCTGATGATGCTGATGTTGTTGATGCTGTTGAGGAAAATGTTGATGATGCTAATGATGAGGATGCTGCTGATGCTGATCCTGCTGCTGATTGTTGTGCGGATACTGATGCTGACGCTGAAGATGATGATGATGATGATGCTGATAATGCTGATGCTGATGCTGATGCTGATGCTGATGCTGATGCTGTTGCTGATAACGTTGATGATGACACCGACGCTGATGATGCTGCTGAGGCTGATGATGCTGATGATGACGCTGATGATGCTGCTGCTGCTGACGTTGATGATACTGAAGATGACCCTGTTGATGCCGATGCTGATGCTGATGCTGATGCTGATGCTGATGCTGATGATGATGCTGATGCTGATGCTGATGATGCTGATGCTGATGATGCTGTTGATGCTGATGATGCTGATGACGCTGATGACGCTGATGATGCTGATGTTGCTGATGCCGTTGAGGATAATGTTGATTATGCTAATGATGAGGATACTGCTGATGCTGATCCTGCTGATGATTGTGCTGCTGATACTGATGCTGACGCTGAAGATGATGATGATGTTGATAATGATGATGCTGATGCTGATGCTGATGCATTTGAATCTTATGCTGATGCTGATGCTGCAGACGCTTATGACGCTGATGATGACACTAACGCTGATGATGGCGCTGATGATGCTGATGCTGTTGCTCATGCTGTTAATGCTTATGCTGATGATGCTGTTGATGCTGATGTTGATGCTGCTGATGCTGATGCTGCTGATGCTGATGATGCTGCTGCTGATGCTGAAGTTGATGTTGATGATGCTGATGCTGATAGTGATCATGATGCTGACGCTGATGCTGATGCTTATGATGATGATGATGCTGATAATGATGCTGATGCTGATGATGTTGCTGCTGCTGCTGCTGT
>NW_004797493.1:158221-160142 GCF_000002075.1 Aplysia californica | reverse complement strand
CCCCCTCTCATTCTCTCAACTTTTTCACCTCCCCCCTCCACAGCGGACCGCCAGCTGTACACCGAGAACCGGGACTGTAGCCACCTGCTGGTCACCTGTACCACGTCCCGCTACTCTCACTCCCGGGCCTGTAGGTACTACGTGGACATGGTCACTCAGGGACTCTTCAGCTTCGACTACTGACCTCTCTGTCCACTCCGTCAACTCTCAGATGTCTCCTGCTATCCTCGTTATACCGAGGGATGGGGGAAGCGACAGAACCTCTCCCAACACGACCCGTGTGTTAACAAAAATTAGTATCATTATCGGGACCTTTTTTCTGAAAATGAATTTTTAAAAACTTCTGACGTCACTCAATTTTGCGACGTCTAAGCTGTCGTCTGATTTCGACATAGCCTGGAATGTTCCTTGGTAATATCAAGAGACGTCTTCAACCATCTTTCCAGGCGATTATGTTAGGTGTCAAATGGAAGGAATATTGCGATGTTTTCTCTGAAAAAGAATTTTTTGACTTCTCACAACCCTCGTTTTACAATCTCTGTCCCAGTCTTTGAACATCTCCCAAGAAAAGTCTGGTCAGGAAAAGTTAACCACGATAGTTTTTCAGAAAAAGACTGTTGCTCGCCAGACACTGACGACATGGGAGAACATTCGTCTGCCTTATCTGCTAAAGCACGTGATTGTTTTATTTTTTTCAGTTTCAAATATTCTTTTCTACACTTGATTATTCTTTGACAAGATTATTTATTGCTCATTTGGTTGTTGGTTTGAAGCAATACGAAATCAATAAATAACGGGTTTTTTCATATCTGTCAACATATTTTGTCTTGTTTTTCTCTTTCTATAGCTGAGAGTTCAATAGAATTATGCTTTCACACAGTGTATCGTCTGTCTGTCTATCTCATTGTCCCAAACCTCAAACAGGACAAATCAGAACATGATCTAGTTGACCCGGAAGTCTGGACAAAAAGTAATTTCTCATGGCAAAAGTCGCAACAATTCTTTTGACCAAAGGAAAACTTCTGACCAATCTATAGGCACGTCAAACTATATACTATGTTTGTAGATAGATAGATAGATAGATAGATAGATAGATAGACAGATAGACAGACAGATAGATAGATAGATAGATAGACTTCTGGGACCCTGTGGTAACGGCTGACGTGAGATATCATGCCACCTCTGACACAGAACGTCAAGCTAGCAGAGAAGAAAACTGTGCCCGTCACTGATTGCTGACTGTCTGCACTGACTCACGGCACGACATGTCGCGTAAACTCACGGCAAAGCCGCTGGACTGGTGGACATTTCTGTAACCCCATCGCCACGGCTGGCCAGGAAAGTGAAGCATCTCTGAAGACAAAAAGAAAGTAAAAGCTGCAATAGAAGAAATAAATACTGGCATCATTTGTGAATTGTTGAAGGGGTTATTGAAAAACAGGGTAAGTTCACTATAAGAAAAATACCAGGGTATAAATTCAGCCCTTGAGTTGGAACAATACAATATGCAGGTTCTCCCTGAGGAGTGAATCAAGGGGAAAAAACCTTGGATGTCATCGACAGACCTGTCGTTTTACAAAAGCAAACCTAATTAAGATTAAGTGAAGTCCATCAGAAGTTAGAAATGAGCAAAGTTGTTGTGGTAGGATTAATGTGTGCCTTAGCCTGTTTTTTTTCCATCTGACACCTTCAAGTGCTTAAAAACCAACTAAGATATCCGCAAACTATTTATAGAAAAGCAAAACAGGCTGAGAACAAAGCGAGTCCATCAGAGAGTAGACATAGACCCAGTTGTGGTGGAAGGATTAACCTGACTTAGCCTCTTGTTCTTTTGACCTCTTCAACTGCCTGTACTGGGGGAATGTAGAACAGTTCCACACACACACACACACACACACACACACACACACACACACACACA
>NW_004797493.1:156151-158121 GCF_000002075.1 Aplysia californica | reverse complement strand
GCTGATGATGCTGCTGCTGCTGCTGCTGCTTTTTCTGCTAATGCTGATGCTGATGCTACTGATGCTGATGCTAATGCTGCTGATGTTGATGCTAATGCTGATACTGATGCTGCTGACGCTTTTGACGCTGATTTTGCTTCTGACCCCTCAGATGACGTTGATGCTGATGATGCTGATGATGCCGATGATGATGATGCTGATAATACTGATGTTGATGATGCAGCTGAAGCTGATGATGCTGCTGACGCTGATGAAACTGATGCTGATGATGCTGATGCTGATGCTGATGCTGATGATGCTGATGCTTAAGCTGATGATGATAATGCTGATGCTGCTGAAGCTGATGCTGATGCTGCTGAAGCTGATGCTGATGCGGTTGCAGACACTTTTGATGCTGCTGATGCTTCTGATGCTGCTGATGCTGCTAACGCTGGTGATGCTGATGACGCTGATGATGCTGCTGCTGATGATGCTGAAGACGCTGATGATGCTGATGATGACGATGATGATGATGATGATGCTGATTCGGATTGTAATGCTTCTTATGTTGATGATCATGCTGCTGATGCTGCTGTTGCTTATGATGACGCTTATGATGCTGATGATGACGCTGATGATGCTGATACTCATGCTAATGCTGATGCTGATGCTGATGATGCTGCTGACGCTGTTGATGACGCTGATGATGATGCCGATGATGCTGATGATGCTGATGAAGCTAATGATAACAATGATAATGCTAATGATGCTGCTGATGATGCTGATGCTGACACTTATGATGTTAATGATGACGCTGATGAAGTTGATGCTGACACTGCTGATGCTGATGAATACATACGTAGTTTATATAAAGAGATAGAGAGATACATAGACAGATTAGATAGCGATAGACGGATAGCTAGATAGATAACAGACAGCTGCTTTGCCTGTGAGAACAGTATTATAAGTAACTAGCAGTATCAACTTCTCTTCATCAACGTATTTCGACATGTTCTTCTAAAAGGTGTACTTACTGCAGATCTTGTTCTTTTTCTGCAGAACGGACGCAGTCGGGCAAGAAACGGTGGCGAATGGACTGGGGGCGTGTAGGGAACTGAATACGTTATGTATTAAATAGAGTATCCCATTGACGTTCGGCCACTTCCTGGTTGAGAACAATAAGAGAAAGCGGACTTACGTCCCGCGCACATTTCAAGCTTTGGTGACGGCGAGAAACAACATTTCTATGAAGACATTTGCAATCGCTTGTAATTTCCCAAACTAGTTTACTGCCTTTTTTCCTACTGGTGTGTTGGGGACGTTTGTGAGACAGTGTGGGGGAATCAGGCTCTCGTCAATTGTTGGGCATGTAAAGTTATTGGTATCATCTTAAAGCTTGTTCACTTGTCTTTATTTGGATGCAAAAAATATCCGTTTATCTTGAATACAAGTCGAGATATTTGCAAAAGGAGGTGGGGGTCACCTGTTTTCAGAGGTAAAATTAGTGAGAAAATGGCCGCCAAAGATTAGTTATTTCCTTAGCTGAAGAGTCCGTGGTAACTGAAGATTTACATTTTTTATGCCTTTAATCAAAGCTTTTAAGAAACATCCACACAGAAATGAGTTCTTTAAAGGGCATGAAAGTGTTGTGCCAAAAAACAACAATTTGATAAAAATTCACAAACCTGCGGAAAAATGCAGGTTTCTTCACTTTGGTTATTTGGACGAGACCCTGATTCCACCTCGCAGCTTCACATATAATAGAATGGCTTTCTTTGCACTTGTTTAAAATGAACATTTCATCTTGCCTGCACAAACGTGGATGAAAACAACTCATAACTGAAAGGGTTAATAGACCTACCTGCGTGTAATATTATAGCTTTTGTACTTAGCTGTACGTCTGTTTGTGTGTCTGCTTGTTTGTTCTTCTTTCCTTCTCTCTCTCTCTCTTCCTCTCTCTTCCTCTCTCTTTCTCTCTCTCTCTCTCTCTC
>NW_004797493.1:153762-156051 GCF_000002075.1 Aplysia californica | reverse complement strand
CTGATGCTGATGATGCTGATGCTGATGTTGATGCTGATGATGCTGATAAAGCTGCTGATTCTGATACTGTTGAAGCTCTAGCTGCTGATGATGCTGATGGTGCTGATGACACTGATGATGCTGATGATGCTATTGCTGATGCTGCTGAAGCTGATGCTGATGCTGATGCTGATGCTGATTTGGATACAGCTGGTGCCGATGCTGATGTTGATGCTGCTTATGATAATTCTAATGGTGCTTTTGACGCTGAGGATGATGCCGTTGACGCTGGTGAAGCTGATGCTTACGCTTACAATGATGATGACGACGCCGATGATGCTGATGATGCTGATGATGTTGATGCCAATGCTGCTGATGCAGAGTGTGCTGATGCTGCTGATGCTGATGCTAATGCTGCTGTTGCTGATGCTAACAATGCTGATGATGATGCTGATGATGTTGATGCTGATGCTGATGCTGGTGCTGATGTTGCTGATGATGCTGAGGTTGATGATACTGATGATGTTGATAATTTTAATGCTGATGATGCTGATACTGCTGTTGATGCTGATGATGCTAATGATTCTGATGATGCTGTTACTAATGTTGCAGATGCTTATGATGCTGATGCTGATGCTGATGAAGCTGATGCTGATGCTGATGCTGATGCTGCTCATTTTACTGCCGATGATGCTGATGATGCTGATGATGCTGATGATGCTGATGATGCTGATGATTCTGATGATGCTGTTGCTGATGCTGCTTTAGCGGATGCTGATTCTGCTTATTTGATGCTGATGCTGACGCTGATGCTGATGCTGATGCTGATGCTGACGCTGGTGCTGATGTTGCTGATGATGCTGAAGTTGATGATGCTGATGATGCTGATGATTCTAATGCTGATGATGCTGATAATGCTGTTAATGCTGATGATGCTAATGATTCTGATGATGCTGTTGCTGATGCTGCTTTAGCGGATACTGATTCTTCTTATTCCATGCTGATGCTGACGCTGATGCTGACGCTGATGCTGATGCTGATGCTGATGCTGATCCTGACGCTGATGCTGACGCTGATGCTGATGCTGATGCTGATGATGCTGATACTGACGCTGATAATGCTGATAATGCTGCTGATTCTGATACTGTTGAATCTCATGCAGCTGATGATGCTGATGATGCTTCTGAAGCTGATGCTGATGCTGATGCTGATGCTGATGCGGGTGGAGCTGATGCCCATGCTGATGTTGATGCTCATTATAATAATTCTAATGGTGCTTGTGACGCTGACGATGATGCTGAAGATGCTGATTCTCATGATGCTGATGCTGATGCTGATGCTGCTCATACTGATGCTAATTATACTGATGTTGATGTTGCTAAAGCTGATGCTGATGCTGATGCTGATAACGCCGATGATGATATTGCTTTTGCTGTTGATGCTGATGATTTTGATGCCGATGCTACTGATGGGGATGGTGCTGATGCTGATGCTGCTGATGCTCATGCTGACAATGCTGATGATGATGCTGATGATGTTGATGCTCATGCTGATGCTCATGCTGATGCTGATGCTGATGTTGCTGATGATGCTGAGGCTGATGATGCTGAGGATTCTGATGCTGATGATGCTGATAATGCTGTTGATGCTGATGATGCTAATGATTCTGAAAATGCTGTTGCTAATGTTACTGATGCTGATGCTGATGATAATGATGCTGATGCTGATGATGCTGATGCTGATGCTGATGATGCTGATGCTGATGCTGATGCTGATTCTGATGATGCTGATGCTGATACTGCTAATGCTGATGCTAAATATGCTGATGTTGAAGCTACTGAAGCTTATGTTGATGCTGCTGCTGATGATGCTGATGGTGTTGATGCTGCCAGGGCTTCTGATGCTGCTGATGCTGCTGATGATTCTGATTTTGTTGCTGATGCTGATGATGCTGATGATGACACTGATGATGATGATGCTGACGCTGATGATGCTGACGCTGATGGTGCTGATGATGACGATTATTTTGGGTGCTGCTGATGCTGATTCTGATGCTGACGCTGCTGATGCTACTGATGCTGATGCTGCTGATATTGCTGCCCATAATGCTGCTGATGCTGATGCTGATGCTGATGCTGATGCTGATAAAGCTGCTAAATCTGATGCTGATGATGCTATTGCCGCTTTTGATGCTGTTGTAACTGATGATGCCGATGATGTTGCTGATTCTGATGCCAATGATGCTGATGATGCGGATGATGCTGATGATGCTGATGATGCAGATGATGCTGATGATGCTGATGATGCTGA
>NW_004797493.1:151816-153662 GCF_000002075.1 Aplysia californica | reverse complement strand
ATGAGCATCATCATCAGCATCAGCATCATCAGAATCAGCAGCATCATCATCAGCATCATCAGCATCATCAGCATCAGAATCAGCAGCACCATCAGCATCATCAACAGCATCAGCATCAGCAGCATCAGTATCAGCATCAGCAGCATCAGCATCAACATCAGCATCAACATCAGCACCAGCATCAGCAGCATTAGCATAAGCATCAGCATCAGCATCAGCATCAGCATCATCAGCATCAGCATCATTATCATCAGCATCAGCATCAGCATCAGCATCAGCATCAGCAACATTAGCAACAGCATCATCAGAATCATTAACATCATCAGCATCAACAGCATTATCAGCATCATCAGCATCATAGTCAACAGCATCATCAGCATCATCAGCCTCAGCATCATCAGCTCTCTCTATCTCTCTCTTCTATCTCTCTCTCTCTGACAGCATCAGCAGCATTAGCATCAGCATCAGCATCAGCATCATAAGCATCAGCATCATTATCATCAGCATCAGCATCAGCATCAGCAACATTAGCAACAGCATCATCAGAATCATTAACATCATCAGCATCAACAGCATTATCAGCATCATCAGCATCATAGTCAACAGCATCATCAGCATCATCAGCCTCAGCATCATCAGCCTCAGCATCATCATCTCTCTCTATCTCTCTCTCTCTCTCTCTCTCTCTCTCTCTCTCTCTCTCTCTCTCTCTCTCTCTCTCTCTCTCTCTCTCTCTCCCTCCTCTGTTTCATTTGTAGCACAATGTGTTGGTTTGGAATGTGCCGAACATTGTCTTTCATCCTCTACTAATCGGACATAAAATATTGTCATTGTCGGTCACGTCCTTCAAGATTTACCGGAACTGTTCCCCGTTGTCGCCCCCAGCTATGTGGCCCAGCCACTGCTCAAACTGTGTCTCCCACCACCCATGCCCGACGCCCGATGAAAAAAGGGTGATTAGAACATGTGATTGGGTCCCTAAACACAGGCCGTTTTCCCTGGTCGCTCCCGCCCTCACACCGCGTGGGTCCCGGCGTGGTCGCAAGCCTTGACCACTGGTCAATGAGGCGTGGGAGATCCCAGGTTGTTAAGTCTGTGTCGTGCCAGTCGGCGGGAGAACAGAGAGACGAGGCCGGCGTGTGTTCGTGTTTGTCTGTGGAAGCGGTGCCGTGTCCGGATGTGTGTCAGGATGTGTGTCATTGTGTCCAGCTCGATTTTGCCGTAAGAAAACACACAGACATACATACACACATACAAAAAACAAACACACCTACACACATACATAAAAATACAAACAGACATACACACATACGTACTTACACACAGGCATGCACACAAACACAAACACGCACATACACATATGCACAAACCCATAATATACATACACAAAAAAATACCCACACATATACACACACTCGAACTTAACACACACCACAAACATAACATACCCGCATACATACACGCACACGTGCGCGCGCGCACGCGCACACACACACACACTCACAACGACACAATTTGTTCTTCTCACTTCCGGATATCAAATGAGCACGGAGCAATACCTGGCCATCCAACTCAGGTACGTGGTTGAACATACATGGATGAGGTTTACTTGATCCCAAAATACATGGATGATGTTTTCTTTTTGTTTTAGTAGAGGTTTTACGGCGCTCGCAACTACATAAGGTCATATGAGCGCCAAGGGGTGGATGTCAACAGAGAAGTCCTTACAGGGAATCAGACTTACTCTACTCACCTCTCTAGCCTCAACAGCACAAAGTCTGCTTCGACTATCAAGGCACCCCGGAAATAGCGGGTCACAAGAGAGTGACAAACATACAAAAGAAGT
>NW_004797493.1:149039-150558 GCF_000002075.1 Aplysia californica | reverse complement strand
TGGATACGATAGTAAAACACGACGTACGGATAGGGTTAAGTGGTGGCACAGAGTTCCCCACGCCGTATGGATACGATGGTAAAACACGACGTACGGATAGGGTTAAGGGGAGGGATGTGTGGTGAGGGATTTGAGGTTGAGCAGAGGATGGGGGAGGATGAGAGGTGTGGAGGGAGGGCTTTGGGGTATAGGGTATAGGGTATAGGGTATAGGGTATAGGTAAGGCGGTTTTGCGTCGCGGTTCGAAAGCCGGTTTCCACTCAGGTGAAAACCGCCCTGTTTGAACGTACATGTGGAGGGCCACCCTAAAGTTATTTTGTAAAATGATTCAAAATTCCAAAACCACACTAGATCTAGATCTAAATCTATGCCTCTGATTTATTTGAGTTGCTATGATGAAAGAAAGGCAGTCATAAAAGCCTCTAGATTATTTAGGGTCTCGCTCCACGTGCGCTAATGTAGTTGAGTAAACAATCCCGTGATTTGAGCAGTGAGCAGCCGAGGTTACTGGTGAGTTTTCCCTCCGCTCCACGTGCCCACGTGCTGTGACGTCCGTTCGGCGGATTGCTCACACCTAAGGGCTGTGCAGCATGAGAAGATGAACATATTGAAAAACTGTCGAATGTAAACAACTGATTGTACTAATTTTCCCACTGTTTGATGGGACGAAAGAGCTCGTCCACGGCCTGTACGACTGGTGGGAATTGTCTTTGAATGTCGGGATTAGTGTTCTGTAAATAGCCTACATTGTCAACGTTTATTTCAATAAAGTGTTCTAACATTAATGAACAAACTATAGTGTGTCATCTACTTGACGGCATATCCCCCCCCCCCATTTTTGCCGAGATGTTATGCTGGAGTTTCTGTACATCAAATTCTCATCACTCACGCCAGTCACGTGCCACCATAGCTCAGGCTCGTGACAGCTCACGGTGGTGAAGAACCGCTCACGTTCTGAACGCCCAGATCTATCAATGAAGTTAGAGAAGATCAGGTCAGTTGTAGCCTACTTTGAAAAAATACGTGAAACCTTTTTTTGTGTGTGCAAAAGTAATTCACTGCGGCCCACGCACAGTCAGGCTGTGCCTCCAGTGACCTGCGGAGATTTCGAGTTCGAGACCACGGTCGTGAATGAACAAATAATAAAAGAAACTAGAAAGGACAGGGTCAAGGTTAAAGTGAAGAGTGAACATGTTCTATTATCTTATGTCATCTTTTAGAAGATCGGTTCCAATCTTTCCTCACGTAACTGCAGTTTTCTCTTCCAGAATCTTTCAATACTTTCCATAATATGCTGCTCTGTTTGACAATGTTGTGTCTATCTGTCTGTCTGTCTGTCTGTCTGTCTGTTTGTCTATCTGTCTCTGAGGGAGCGAAATACAATGTGTGTGTATGAGAGCGCGCGCGTGTGTGTGAGCGTGTGTGTGTGTATGTGTGTGTGTGTGTGTGTGTGTGTGTGTGTGTATGTGTGTGTGTGTATTTGTGAGACAGATAGATAGATAGATAGATAAATAGATAG
>NW_004797493.1:143783-148939 GCF_000002075.1 Aplysia californica | reverse complement strand
ATTGTTCAATATTGGTGCGATATGTGTCAATGTATTCACGTAGCCTATGTCGGGGAGAGCGAGGAGGCCATAGACACAGCCCGGGGAGACTTCGGATACGTCAATTCTTGCTTAACTTGATTGTATGCAATACGCTTTGTCACTGGATCACATAATGTGTCATTTGAGGCTTAGCTCTGTGTTTTTGCCACCCCACTTAGCGAAATCTTGCATCTGCTGTGAACAAAATCTATTGACAAGATGTACCGAATGTACGTTTACACACCTCAGTTTGCTAGGCTAATACATTACAATAGTGTACCAATGCTTTCATTATGGAGGTAGAAATAGAATCGTCCTCCCCTCACACCCCAGCTCCCGTTCCTCATCCACTCTCGACAAGCCCCCATCCCCTCTTTTGCACTGCTTGACTCAGTGGGCGACATGGAAGTCGTTAATCGCTTCGGTTCGTCCAAGTGTGTGCTCATAGAATAGAACAGGTACTACCAAGAGGAAATTTCTCTTAAACATCAAGATCTGTTCCTACGTAAAGAACACACGCTTTGCCGACAGTGGGAACAAAAGACAAAAGTAACAAAGAAAGCAGGAAAATACATTTGAAACTTTTTAATGAACTTCCTTTTCATCTTTTTTTCCAAAGATATTCTATTGAGCGTTCAGAAAACAAAAACGTAGGTCATCACAGCGTGTATGGCGAGTTCCGTCTCAATCTAGGGGTCGGATCTTCATTTCAGTAAAAGTCGCCGAATCGTAATCGCCGGTGGTGGTGCCCCATACTAAGCCCTCGCCGTATTCCTGACTTCCCCATTTGCCGTTGAGGTTGGAGTCGTGGCAGGCCTTGTACCACCAGGCACCGTGGTACTCTACGGCGCAGTTGTCCGAACTTTTCGCATCGTTGTCGCGGTCTTTGGTTGTGAAAGGCTGGTCATTGTGGTAGGTGAGTCCATCAGATGAATTACCCGAATATCCAGATACTCGGATTGTGTAGTTCTCCGCTTCTCCAAAGAGAGTGAAGTTATCGTAGTTAGCATAATAGTCCTGTCCGTTGAATGTGATATCAACCCTCAGTTCGTACCGTCTCTGTTAAATTCAAAGCCAAAAACGACCAAAATGAATATCAATTATTGTTTTAACCTAACAAATCTGTTGGGTTTTAGTTTTAGTAGAGGTTTTATGGTGCTCGCAATTGCATAAGGTCACATGAGCGCCAAAGGGTGGATGTCAACAGAGAAGTCTTTTCAGGGAATCAAAACTTACTGTGCTCACCTCTAACTTTAATAGCACAGTCTGCTTAGATTATCGAGGCACCCCGGAAATAGCAGGCCACAAGAAAGTAAAAAAAAAGAAGTTAGAGGAAATATGACGAGAGGAAATATGACGAGAGGAAATATGACGAGAGGAAATATGACGAGAGGAAATATGACGAGAGGAAATATGACGAGAGGAAATATGACGATAGTAAGATTAAGAAAAAGCAGTTCCCCGTTGCAGTTCAGGCACAGTTATGAGCACCACATTGTTGAATAAGCTCATTTACGATTCTACTGTGCAGAAGAAAAAGTTAATGTCACCCCCCCCCACCCCGGGAATGGCCTAAAGACACTTCAGTCAGTGGCACCGCCCAGAGGGTGGGGTTACACCAATCTACAGCACAGGGCAATTCACATTCTCCTTCACCCCCCCACCTCCAACCACCATCCTCCATACTACTGAATGGAACCCTAAACCCTTAAAACGACAACGACAACAATACTTTCCTTGAACGTCAACTGGTGGACTTTCTCCAGGCCGAGCCAGAAGTTGCCGTAGACATCCCCAAAGCCGTACTTATAGTCCACCCACTTAAGGTAGAAGTCCACGTCGGCGGACGCTCGTCTCTGGGGACATGTTGGAGACAGTTTAAGTCAGACCGTTACCCACAGACCCACTACACATATGTACGTCGAAACCCAATTTGACAGTACAGTCAAAACTGTCAAACACGGCTACACATTGTCGAGATCAAACGACCAGTGTCAAAGTAGAAAACGGAGAAGGAGGGGGGGGGGGGGGAGACAAGTTTATTCATGCAATTATTTTTGACAAGGTGACCGTAAGAGCAGGTTTGATTTAAAGGGATCCTTTTGAATGCGGGCGAATTTCTTTTCACAAGGGCAAAAGCTATTTGCAGGCCATTCTCAAAAATCAAATGGCTTTTGTGTTCCAAGTCACGGATAGCGTGTATAAAGGAAAATCATGATCAGCAGCACATCAGAGGGCTGCCACGTGTCCCGTTGATGCCAGCAGCACATCAAAAGGCAGCTGCGGGTCACTGTGGTTTTCTATCTGTAAATGCCAGCAGAATGCGATAAGACGGTCCGGATCAAATGTAATGAACTAAAAGTCGAGGTCCCGTCTACAGACCGGCGCCCGGCTTTTACAATGTACGAGCAAAATGTTGTATTTAATATAATGCAGTTTTTAAATCTTGGCATAGGTTGTATGTACTCAGAAGATTGAGTAGGCGTTTTACGGCACTATCGACCCAATTTTGGTCATGCAAGTACCAACAAGTAGGCTATAATAGTTGCACATCTTAGGTTTAAAAAAGACGGACAGACATTTATAAAAATCTTTGTAAATATGGCAGAGACATATGAATATTTACAAGAATTTAAGTGTACATGAAATACACATCGACAGCAACTGTATATTTCTATATCTTATTAAAAAAATCAAATTTCTTTAATAATACTCAAAATCTTCCTTGGATTAAAACGAAGTCGAAAAACGGTTGAAATTTCTACATTTGAAGTATTTTACACGTATATGGTCAAAGTAGACACATTCCGTCAGAATGTGCTGACCAGTAAAGTATGTGTTGCATGCCACGCAAAAAAAGAGTCTCCTCTCCTTCGAGTGTGTTGGTTCCAAAAATTTGGGACTTGGAGGATGCAAGGTGTTCTTTACTTTCGGTGGCAAGGTGGTCAACGGTCTCGTTGCCATCAAAGCCTACATGTCTGGGAAGCAAAGTTATTTTAACAGTTTTTCCCAGATAGACCGAGATGTTAAAATGCAGTTTCATTAGAAGTTTTTCAATTCTGTTGCCGGAGGTGTCAGAGCGCTCAAAGATTTCAGACGAAAGTGTCGGAAGGGATTTGAAAAGTAGACTTGGTGAATTTATCTATAACATTTAGGGCTATTTCAAGAGCTGTAGCCTCAGCAGTGCTCAGAAAAGGTGCCCAAATTCTAAATGCTGAAAAAAGCAAGGAAAAAATGTAAGTGCGATTTGTTTAAAGAATGAAAGTTTGCTTTGTTGTCCTGAATGATGTTTCATTAGGTATCAAACCTCAATTTGTGACCATTTTTTGTTGCGATCGAACAAGGAATAAGCATTTCAAAGTAAGGTCTCCAGTGCCAATAAATACAGGGTCATCCTTACCTGAATAATCTGTCAGAACTCTGAAGTTCTAACAACATCATTCTTACCTGCATAACAATCCAACCTCCATTGTCTGTCACAGTGTCACAGACAACTTCCAGGCCGTTGGAAAGAGTAACCACAGGACGGGGGTTCGAACCTTGGACGTCAGCACAGGTGTGTGGCTGAAAAAAACAAATGTATGGCATCGTGGTGAAATCAGACGCTTTTTTGAAAAGTTGGCCTCGGGGTTCAAATCCTTTGTGTTCATTAAAAAGACGATCTTAATTCTTCTTCTTGATACGTTGCCTTAACCAGGTCACACCGTGTCGTGACAAATACGGTGGCATTAGGGTACTTGTTTCAAAAGGTGAAATGATGGAGACAAATCTCCATGAGCATTCAGCCAAATCAAATTAGAGAAAGGTACACAACATGAATTGATACATGAATTGATACAAATAAGAAATGCAACATTTTTGATTGATTGAGTAGGTGTTTTACGGCGCTATCGAACCAATAGAAATGCAACTTCAATTTTATCAAGTAAACAGATTATGAAAACGTGCAATACATATTTCCGAGTTTCCACCCTGATCATGTACCGGCATCTGTGGTGTAGCAGTTTGGAACTTCACCGTCGCGCACAGGAGACCAGAGTTTGATTTCCCAGCCTGGAAAATATTTCATAGAGCATGTCTGCTTTACTGCTGAGACGTTGTATACCTCTCAGTGAGGGTTGGCCACTATGTGATCAGAAGCCCGCCTCTAAACGATCCAATTTGTGTCAATGGGGTGTAAAAAAAACCCTATATTTACACATTTCTTTCCTCCCATTGTTTAGACCAGACAATCGTTCACTCAAAGCCCCAGGTTCCTGTGCGACAAATAACAAAAGCGGAACTTACCCCACTCGAGCAAGCCAGTTGCACTGTGACATCGTTTGTCCACGGTTCTGTGGATGAGCAGAGTTAGGCGTTTTATCCATTTGCTTGTTTTTATTTATGTTAAGAGCCACACACAGTGTAATAACGCTCACTTATGATTTGGCAAATCAAACTTGGATCACTTGCGTGAGGAACCCAAGCGCTACCGCTGCACCAGACGCCGGCGCTTGTTTAGCGAAGGGAAAACAAATCAAAACAGACAAGAAAGGGAAGGAAGACAGAAACAAAGGGGGAAAAATAAGACAAAACAGACAACTGAGGGAAAGACGGACATAAACAGTGGGACAGAAAAAGCAGGACCAAACAGTCCCACGTCCAAAAACCCTTAGGATGGACAGTCTTCACACCACAAGACAAAGTCACAAGTCATCTGTATATTATCCACACACCCCGCTAGACAGTTACACACACACACACACACACACACACACACACTGGTAGACACACGCACTTCGTTACAGCCAATGGCTCTACTTTTTTCACGACAAGAGGCAAGGTTTCATTTATGACACCTTTTACACATAATTTGGTAGATCTTGATACGCGTGCGCGTGTGTGTGCGTGAAACGAAGGCAAACAAAGAGGCGAGAGACTCCGAGAGACACCGACACAAGACAGACACCGACACAAGACAGACACCGACACAAAACAGACACCGACACAAGAGAGAGAGAGAGAGACACAAGAGAGAGAGAGAGAGACAGAGAGAGACACAAGAGAGAGAGAGAGAGACACAAGAGAGAGAGAGAGACACAAGAGAGAGAGAGAGTGCCCACTCCGGGAGAGAGACCCCCCCCCCAGAGGAGAGG
>NW_004797493.1:140507-143559 GCF_000002075.1 Aplysia californica | reverse complement strand
ATGCGTGTGTGTGTGTGTGTGTGTGTTTGTGTGGTGGGGAGTGTGTGTGTGTGTGTGTGTGTGTGTGTGTGTGTGTGTGTGTGTGTGTGCGCGTGTGTGTGTTTGGACATACACAATCTCATTACGCCACATGTTTATCAATGTTTTTCCAGATATGCCGAGTAGCTTAGCACTAGCAAGGTCTTGTCATGTGTAGAACCCATCAATTGAAAAAGCGCCGATGATCCTGTTTAAAAAATGTACTTTACGACCGCAATTGGTCTCATCTGCCTCAAATACCGAGTGGATGTTAGTATTTCTGCGAGATGGTAGCACTACTACTACGAGTATTAACATTTTTCAAAATTACAGAACCAAAGATTTGCACAGAACTAAAACGTGTTCAGGTGTACGGTTAGCGAGCCCAGAGCTGGGACTGGAGCGGTCATGGAATCAATCCCCCACAGTGTACTGAGGTATGGCGGCATAGCCAGAGAGCCGGGGTATATGTTTTCTTACGATGTTGTTTTAGTCACACCCTACATCTAGTACAGCTGGGGTTGTCTATCTCTTTTCTTTCAGACGTGCGCAACGGACGAATGTCGACAACATTTGGCGGGAATAAAGCTGAGCTGGGACAGAAGTTAAAGTCCTTTCTCCAACACACGGGGGAAAAGAGACGCCGAGCAGAGATCGCTAACTGAAGGAAGACGTCAAATAGAAACACAAACAAATGAAACAATTTTCCACTTTTCTTGGCAACTAGGAAGGGGTCTGTAGGAAGAACCACTCGCTAGAACCAGCAAGAAGCAGCGAGAAGCAACGAGAACTGGCGAAAATCAACGGAAACCAGCAATATGAAGCGCCACATGCCGGCCGAGCCCGGGAACCTGTTCTACCAGCTGTTCCACAAAGACTTCCCGGGCTACAGCGACGAGATCCACGCCGTGGTGGCCAAAACCTTCCAGAACTCTCCGCGGACGGCGGACAGTGTGAGGGACATCCTCACCCCACGGGTCAACGTCCGCTTCTCCTCCCCGCCCTCTCGCGGTCACTCGCGGAGCTCTTCCATGACGTCAGGGCCGGACACAGGACGAGATGACCTCGATGACCTCACCTTTTCCAACTTCCGGTATGACACGACCCCACACGGCAGTCACGAGTTCCACTACGGGTATCCCACTCAGCCGTCCAAGCAGCCTAAATCTGCGCGGTACGCTGTAAAACAGCCGTTGGAGCCTATTCTAAAGAGATCAAACTCGGACTTCGGACTCTTCGCCCACAGCCACAAGCCCGGCGCCCGACCACTGCCGATCCCCCGAACC
This sequence comes from Aplysia californica, assembly GCF_000002075.1. Lineage (NCBI taxonomy): Eukaryota > Metazoa > Mollusca > Gastropoda > Aplysiida > Aplysiidae > Aplysia > Aplysia californica. Next base: position 142,255 of record NW_004797493.1, on the reverse strand, counting down.
CCCGGCTCCTCCAGACGTCGCTCCGTCCCCGAGCCTCAAACCCCGACCTCCGCCCACTCCGCCTACTCCCCACACTCCCCACACTCCCCCCACACGGCCCTCCCCGGCAGACAGGAGAACGGGGTCCACATCCCCTACCTCAACCTCCCCGCCACCTCCCGGAGCAACACCCTGGTCAACATGAACGACTTCCTGTCCACTCTACTGACCACCACCTACAAGTCCTCCCAGCCCACCCTCCACAGTGACCTCCCCCCCACCGCCACCCACCCCGACATGTTCCCCCACAGCCCGCCCCCACACAAGCAGGCCTGGACCAAGAAGGAGAAGATGTTCCTCGCCGCCCTCATCTTCATGTGTCTCATCGTCCTCCTCCTCGTCGGTATCGTCATCCTGGTGGCTGTGGGCGTGCTCACTGATGATGATGACGCTTCTGCGGCAGCGGTGAGTTGGATAATTTGATAATGACAAAGATTCAAACCATTTACACCCAACGACTAAGTCTTGACTCAATTCCCATGGTGGGGAGTTATCTAATCTAGCGTGTCACTTTCTCTGCTGGGGTGTTCTGTCCCAACCCTCCCGGGGTGGGCCTGATGGGACAGGCAGACGTTTGAAGCCAAAAGGTGAAAAAAACCTACAGGGTCACTTATTGGTTTTGGAAAAATCTAAGGCGCAAAGTTTGAAACCCTACACCTTTCAAAGAATATAATAATTTTATCTCTTCATTTTTTCATGGACTTTGTTCATTATTATCGTCATTAGATAATATGTTGTTTCACCTTAAGCTATTGTGTGATGAAGTTTCCTTGAGTATTTCTCTAAATGATACAGAATGTGACTGTGCTGTGTTTTTTGTTTAAATTGACAATCCGTCATTTCTTCCAAAACCTGTTTTCTTCTGTCTCAAGAACCAGGGGGCGCCACCAGGCTATGTCCCCACCGGTGTCCCGGTCCTTCCTGGAGTCAACGCGACCGACAACTACAACAACAACAACAACAGTAGCAGCAACAACACTACCACGGCGAACATGACGTCATCAGACAGCGGGTACCCTTACTCAAACACCACCGACAACAACAACATGACTTTGTCACACACCTCTCCTCTACCGCTCACCTCAACAACTCCATCATCACTCGGGCTCACGGCGACTACGACGACAACAGCTACCACCACACTGCCTAAACCTGTAGCAGCAGCAGCAACCATGTCATCATCATCACTTTCGTCATCACTATCGCCGGCAGCGACGACCACACAGAGAACGACAAGGAGACAGCAGACAACCACATCGACAACGTCTGCCACAGCGCTACCACTGACGTCCTTGGAACCTCCCAAAATAGTGATAGGCGGAAAAACAACAACATTGATAGCAACAACGACAACAACACCACCACCACCACCACCACCACCACCAACAACAACAACAACAACAACAACAACAACAACAACAACAACTGCTGTGCCCACAACCTCTACTACAACTACGACAACAAAGGCATCAGCTCCACCCACAACAACCACAACAACGACAACGACAAAGACAACAACAACGCCAACGACTACAACTACAACTACACCCACAACAACAACCAACCCCCTCGACAAATTCCTCACAGCAGAGTGTAGCAGTAAGAGATGCCAGCAGTTTTCCGACACTGTCCTGGTAAGTAGGAGCTCTCATTTCAGCGCTGACTCATGGACCCCCCTCCCCCTTTCATCCCCTAAAAAATCTGCTACC
>NW_004797493.1:137937-139212 GCF_000002075.1 Aplysia californica | reverse complement strand
TCTCTGAGCTTACATCTCCCAGGCTGCTGGTAGGTCTCTGAGCTTACATCTCCCAGGCTGCTGGTAGGTCTCTGAGCTTACATCTCCCAGGCTGCTGGTAGGTCTCTGAGCTTACGTCTATTATTTACGATATCGTGTGGCAAAGTCACATCTCGTGGTTGGGCTGCTGGTAGGTCTATCATTTACTTGTCATCGTGAGGTTGCAGGTTCGGAGGTTCAAGGCACAGCCCCGACGTTGTGTCCTTGGGAAGAATACTCTTCACGAATGTTCCTCACTTCACCCAGGTGGGGATGGGTACCCGGCCATAGACAGCGACAGATCATGTTTTTGTTTTGTTTTGGCGCCTGTAAAAATGGCAGCTTGCAGCATATTCTTATTCTTATACTTTACAGAAAGTTGAGATTGTATCAGAATGCTCTCAGGGCTGCTGGGGTAATATTAACAGATAGTGAAGCGCATAGAGCTTGCTGTTGAGCGGGAATCTCTGCAATACAAATGTTATTTATTATTACCAGTACTAACAGTAATACATGTAATAATAGTTCTTCCGTCAATGTCTGACGATGATCAATGCATCTACAGAGGAGAACATTCAATTGGTGAATAAAAGAAATGATGATTATGACGACTTGTGGCTTCTGCCATGGCCAATATGACCAATGATGGAACAGAAAAATTTGCATTTTGAGCCGTTAAACCTTTGTTTCCACATGTGGGTGTGCACAGCTTTTCTCTTGGCTCTCGAACTTCCGTGTGTTTTACAACGAACTAGTTCACGACCAGTCGAGCAGTTAACATTCCTGAACAACTTGTACGTATGAGTGCAGTCCGATTCTCCTATGTTGACACAGCGACATTACTAGCGTCTGTGGTGTAGCGCTTAGGCACGTCACTGTCGCTCGCAGAAGAACGAGTTTGATCCCCGTGTGGAGGGATCATTTTTAATCGAGTATCTTATAACAAATCTCTCCACAAGGGGATCAAACTCGTTCTTCTGCGAGCGACAGAAAGGGTCGACACCCGCCCCCTGAATGTCGTAAATTGTGTCGACAGGGCCAGAATAATCCACATTTGTGTCACAACATAATCATAGTTTCCCCTCTCTATTCCAGAAGTGTTCTCACCACATCTGTATCATGACAGCGACATTCCCCTCTCTATTCCAGAAGTGTTCTCACCACATCTGTATCATGACAGCGACATTCCCCTCTCTATTCCAGAAGTGTCCTCACCACATCTGTATCATGACAGCGACATTCCCCTCTCTATTCCAG
>NW_004797493.1:135639-136995 GCF_000002075.1 Aplysia californica | reverse complement strand
GATTTATGTGACAGTCTTGTCATTCCATGACCTGATTTATGTGACAGTCTTGTCATTCCATGACCTGATTTATGTGACAGTCTTGTCATTCCATGACCTGATTTATGTGACAGCTTTGTCCTCCTCCATGGGAAAAGACCGACTCCCTCCAGAGGAGTAGATATATAATGCATTTTACAAGAGAAGCCAAACCTTTATTTGATATCACCACACAGCGACCTGGTGACCTGCTTTATTGCTAACGTTTTTGGAGCATTTCTAGTCAAATTTCAGATCTGTCTTTAGCTAAGCGTATGAAATGGATAATTTACGATCAATTCGACAAATTTAAAAAAAAGTACGTTTTGTAGTTGAGCCGGTCTCACATGGGTGACGATACAGATCTACGAATAACGCTCACTCCGGACCTCTTCAAGTTTTTACATTCGGCAACTGAGCTCTGATAACGACAGTGATAGACATTTCTCTGTGTCGTTTTGTGTCGTCCCCCCCCCGCTCCGGTTCATCATCTTTTTGCCGGAGATGTCGCGCTGAGAATGAGAAATGGACGGCACAAGCCACCTCATCCTCACCTCGCTACACGGCTGCTGAACATGTCCTTGGTGGGAACAGGCTTAGATTCGGGTTTGAATTATCATTCCGTCACATTATATCTAGTATCTACGTGTATAATGTTTCAGTAGTAAGTGTTTAAAAGCTCTCCACCTATGTGGCGTGGTCCCGCCGGAGATGGAGTTTAGATCCGGGGGCTGCTTGTCTAAACCAAACTTACGGTGTTGAAAGGGGCGTTAAGTGTAAACATTAACAACAACAACAACAACACAACAGCACCAACAACAACAACAGCAACAACAATAACAGCAACAACAGCAACAACAACAAATCTCCCACCAGCCTCTCTCTCCACCTGAGTATACTATACCTCCATGACCTCCATGACCCCCATGACCTCCATGACCTACTTCCAGACCTGGAAGACTTGACCCACGCGTTCGGTGACCTGGACCTGAGTCCGGCCCTGACCACGCCCTTGTCACGTGACCAGCTGATGCGACAGCTGCAACAACAGGTGGGCGTGACCCCGTTCTTCCAGCTCCGCCGTGTGGCCAGACTTGACCCCGCCACCAACACCTACAGCTACACCACCAGGGTACGTGGTATGTCGCTCTCACACTACACCACCAGGGTACGTGGTATGTCGCTCTCACACTACACCACCAGGGGGCGTTCTATGTCACTCTCACACTACACCACCAGGGGGCGTTCTATGTCGCTCTCACACTACACCACCAGGGGGCGTTCTATGTCGCTCTCACACTACACCACCAGGGGGCGTTCTATGTCGCTCTCACACTA
>NW_004797493.1:134112-134959 GCF_000002075.1 Aplysia californica | reverse complement strand
GTTCTATGTCGCTCTCACACTACACCACCAGGGGGCATTCTATGTCGCTCTCACACTACACCACCAGGGTACGTTATATGTCCTTTCTTCCCTTGATAATGTTGTCCCTCCCCCCCTGACACTGCAGCTACTCCACCAGGGTACGTTGTCCCTCCCCCCGACACTTTCTTCTCTTGATAACTGATAATATCAACCGTCTGAAAGAACAAAATGAAAGACAACACAACAAAAAGAAGAAAACAAAACAAAAACATGTTTTAAAACCCTGCACGCTCGGGGCAGTTTCATTTACCGTTGGGCTGACAACATGATCTAGGCTTACTTCTCGCAGTCCATGAATGGAAGTACATTGAAGTATCGGTCAAGAATGGACTCCTGGGTCAAATTTGTAGATTTTCAATTGATGCCATTTTGTTCAAGTTTTACAAGTCTTTTATCATTTCATTCGTATACACTGTATAGCTCTACACATTTACTTGACACATCTGTTTCCGCGAGGCTACAATCCGTGAAGTAACTCATTTTATCAGCACGTCTCACCATGCAGTTGTAAGCGCCGTAAAACTCTTACCAAACCCACTCAAAACCCCCAGTGGTAATAAATAGACAATTGCTCTCCAACTGGAAGTGTGAGCAGGTCAAAGAACATCTTGGGACATCTACTCTCAAAGACAAATGCCGGATATTTTACATAGGTGTGTCGATTCTCCTCGATACCTCTATGCTCTTCTTCTTTATACTTCTGTCATTTGCGGTTTGCGGCTGTTCCCCGAGCGCCTTCTTCAAGATGATGAACTCGTTGGAAAAACAAACAAACAAATAAAACAACAAGGACAACGGCGGCGGC
>NW_004797493.1:127967-131059 GCF_000002075.1 Aplysia californica | reverse complement strand
TAGACATACAGGTAGGTCATGTGTCTGTCTGGTAGACATACAGGTAGATATGTTTGTCTGGTAGACATACAGGTAGGTCATGTGTCTGTCTGGTAGACATACAGGTAGATATGTTTGTCTGGTAGACATACAGGTAGGTCATGTGTCTGTCTGGTAGACATACAGGTAGGTCATGTGTTTGTCTGGTAGACATACAGGTAGGTCATGTGTTTGTCTGGTAGACATACAGGTAGGTCATGTGTTTGTCTGATAGACATACAGGTAGGTCCTGTGTCTGTCTGGTAGACATCGTGTTTTCTGTGGGGGACATCTATTTTTCTGTGGTCGTATTCTGGGATAATGTGAGGGAGAAGAGAGCACTTGATGTAGTCATGTGTGTGTTCACATCGGAGTATTTTATGTAGTCTTGTATGTATTCATATTGGAGTATTTTATTTTTTCGTAATGTAAGTATTTTTACATTCCCATCAACACAACTTAGATGATGTAGGAGGCAGGTGTCCGACCCCGCCTGTCAGGGCCAACCTGTGCTGAGATAGATACCAGAGCTTCCCTACTTGGGAATCGAACTCTCGCCTTCTCTGCACTAAGGCAAAGTCGCATCATTATTATTGACCACAGACAGTACGTTACAAATGGAGGGCTAAAGTTTCCTGTGACCCCCGTGTGTTTCAGTCTGCCGTTACCAGTTTCCGGGGCGTTGATCAACAGACGAGGAACCGGATTCTGGACGAGCTCGCTGGCTTCTCATTTGTACAAGAACCCACAGCTGCGGAAAATGGTAGATCAAAGAACTTGTCTGTTAGTCTCCTTGTTCCCCTGTCTCTCTCTTCTTCTCTCTGTCTGTGTCTCACCACTTCTCTCTCTTTCTCTATCTGTCTCTCTCTCTCTCTTTCTATCTGTCTCTCTCTCTCTCTTTGTCTCTCCCTCTCACTTTTTCTCCTTATCCACCCTCTCTTCCTCTCTTTCTTTCCCCTTCTCTCCTTCTCTTTCTCTCCTTTAAAAAAAAATAATAGAGACACATTGACATAATATTGGTCATTTAGTGTTGGGAAAAAGTAAGACAGACAGACAGACAGAAACAACAGAGAGAAAAAAAGGTAAAATCTACCTGTGGCAACCTCCAACCACCCTCTTTTTCTCTCCTTACACCTGGGCCAAAGCATGAGTCTTCAAACGTTGTTGAGAAATCAGAATACGAGTCCTCAGTGACTTGAACTTTAGCTTTTGTTATTGTTGTTGCAGGTGACTGTTGTTGCAGGTGACTGTTGTTGGAGGTGACTGTTGTTGGAGGTGACTGTTGTTGGAGGTGACTGTTGTTGGAGGTGACTGTTGTTGGAGGTGACTGTTGTTGCAGGTGACTGTTGTTGCAGGTGACTGTTGTTGCAGGTGACTGTTGTTGCAGGCGACCTTCAACCTCTATCTGTTCCCTCTTGTTGCTAGGCGCCCAACACCCGGCGGAGGTGCTGCCCCCTGTGAGAGAGTCGAGCCTGCTGCGTGTGTCTCTGGCCCTGCTGTCCCTGAACACCGCACGCGAGGAGGTCAAGGCCGTGTCAGGGACTGGCAGGAACACTACAGCACCCTCTGCCCTCACCTTTGACCTCTCCATAAACGCTGTCGATGGAACTATAGGTAGGTTCTTGGGGAAAAGTAAAGCAGAATGCAGGGCTTGAAATAGACAGCGACATCCGGCAAATTGCCTTGGTACCTTTGCAATTTGCTGTAATGTCGTTAAAATCAAAGGCTCAACTGCGGCAATTTTTGCTGTGCCCTTGTTTTTACAAAAAATGTACCACCATGAAAATAAATCAATACTTGTCCTGTGCTGTCACTTGTGAAAAAAGAAAAGAAAAGAAAGTTATACAAGCGTCTTGTGTTACTTGCCATCGTGACCGGTCAGTGAACGTTGGCGTTCGCATCACATTGTGAGTACCTATAAAGGCAGTTTTCTGGAGGCATTCGCTTTCCAGAGATATGCTTGAAAAAATCATGCTTGTTTGTCCCAATGGTCCTGAGATCAAAAAATTCAACACAGAACCCTGCATTGCCAAGTGGCAAGAGATGTGTCTCACAAATAGACGTCCTGATAAAATAACACTTTTCTCTGAAACCATATTGTTTTTACCATAAGGGACAAACAGTAAGCCTGTCTTTTTCTATATTGTGTGGGCGAACATTTTTTCAATATTCTGATCTAGATCTCTAGTCATAAGTCACAATATGATGTGAATAACATGCTGATTGTTAAGGTCTTAAAAAAAAAACAACCATAGTTTAAAACATGTATTTTCAAAACTTGTTTTCATTTATCACAGTCATAACCTCATGCTGTTGAACTGCTAGACAGCAGTTTTTAGTTATTCTTTCTTTTTTTCTATACAAGTTCAAAAGTTGTTTTCACTTTTCATAAACTCCTGTTGACTGTTACGTTTCTTTTTCTTTCTTTTTCTTCTTTTTCTTCTTTTTCATACAAGTTCAAAATGTGTTTTTATTTTCCAAGGTTTGTTTTTATTTGACCACTACATTGTCTGTACACAGCTCTGTTTGAATCTCATCAATGATCAATGTCTTACCTAATTGGTCATATTATTTCCTGTTTTCTGTCATGCCCTATTGTCATATTCATTATTAATCCAATCAATAAGAGCTAGTCATAAAAGCATTTAAGACAAGATGCAATTGTGATCATTCTTTAAATAAAAAAACTGTGATTTTAGTTCTTTTGTTCTTATGTGATTTCTATTGTGATTTACTTGTTTTCATTCATGATTTGACAAATTTTCCAATAACCTCTATACTTTTGTAGAGAGCATCAATAAATTGTATTGTTATATATATATAAACTTTGTGATGCACGACCCAGTATTACCAACTTTAATCAACAAAATGATCGCCTATAATGTTTGCCTTGGTGCCCTAGCAAATTGCCTCGGTGCCCTCTGATTTCTAGGCCCCACCAAGGCAATTTTTGCCTGCCCTCCTGAACATCTAATTCAAACCCTGAAAATGTTTTAGTTTTAGGAAAAAAACCCAGCAACACCCCATTGACCAATAACGCTTTCCACTTTCTCTCCCCGCCCCCTCCCCCCCCA
>NW_004797493.1:122310-126760 GCF_000002075.1 Aplysia californica | reverse complement strand
TTTGAATAATCTATGAAGCATAAATACAGATCTTTCCGTGCTTCAATACATCTTTCCATTAACATTTGTAAAGTGAATATAGCATTTCTGGTGCCCTTGTCAGGAACAAAGCCGAATTGTGTTTTAGATATCTCTGGTCTTACACTTTTTCTCAATCTTCCCATTATTACTCGCAACAATAGTTTTGTACAATGACTCATAAGGCTAATTGTTCTATGCATGTCACGCTCAGTGGCACCTGGTGTTTTAGGTAAAGCTACAAAAACTGACTTCATCATATCTTCTGGGATCTCACCGCTGTCATAAATAGCATTTAGGAGCTTTGTTGTTATTTCAGTGCCTAGTTCTTCAAGCGCGACAATCACTTCAACTGGAATATTATCTGGCCCTGTGGCTTTTCCTTGTTTCATTTTCCTACTGGCAGCTTGTACTTCTGCTTTCAGTATTGGTGGTCCGTTTATTTAATTCTTTATTATTCTGTTTTTCTCCTCTATTATCTTTCAAAAGTTCTTCTATGTATTCTGACCATCTGTTTAAGACATCACCGTTGTCCATTAAGACATCCCCTCCCTTTGATCTTATGCCTCCTGTATTTGAGCACCCTTTTCTCCCACTTACTTCTTTGGTTTTGGAATGCACGTATTTGTTGTCTTTGTTTTGGTTCTTCTCTATTTGTTGACACTGATCGTTTATCCATGTTTCTTTTGCTTCGGTTCATTTGTTCTGTATTTCCCTGTTTAAGATGTTGTACTTTTCCACATTTGATTTTGCTTTTCTTCTCTCCTCCATTAGTTTTAATATGTCCTGGGTCATCCATTTTTTGTTTGCTCTTTTAGCTTTCAGGGGAATATTTTCTTCCACAGCTTCCATTATTGAGTCTTTCATTTTCCTCCATAGTTCTTCCGATTCAGTAATGTTTTCAAAAGCTTGAAATGTATTGCTTACATCTATGGAGAAACGTTCTTTCATTTCTTGGTTTGTCTTGAAAAGATCTATGTCAAATATTGGTTGGTACTTTGACAGTTTAAGTTTCTTCTGTCTTATCCACATTTTACACATGACTGGTACATGGTCACTATCACAGTCTGCTCCTGGCATTGATTTAGATGATTTTATTGTATTTCTAAATTGTTTCTCAATAAGTACGAAGTCTATTTGATTTCTGCTTCTATCGCCAGGACTCTTCCAAGTGTATCGTCTTCTTGGGTGATTCTCATACCAGGTGTTTGATATCATAAACTTATTTTCTCTGCACCATCCTATCAATTGTTCCCCTCGTTCATTCTTTTTTGGTATAGGGCCTATATGTTTGTTTTGGGCAGTGTCAGTTTTTTGTTTATGTATATTACTTTTGTACAGGGTAAATGTTTTCTGTGTTGTTGCTTTTAGTACGAGATAAGTGGTTTTTTTACTGGTATATACATTGCTTTTGTACAGGGTAAGCGGGTTCTTTTTTGCATGTATATTACTTTTGTACAGGGTAAGTGTTTCCTATGGTGTGATTTTGGTGAAGAGTAAATGTTTTCTGTAGCCTTTTGTACACAGTAAGTTTTTTTGAAACGGTTGAAACAGTACAACGGTGTTTGTTGCTTGGTCTGTTGTACAAAGTAATTGTTTCCTGTGGTGCGGCTTTGGTTCTACAACTATGTTGATGAAAAGAAATAACAAAAGTACTAACTAGAGTCTGTGGTGTAGTGATGAGACACTTTGCCAGCGAGCTCACACGACCCGCGGACAACCCTGTGTGGGTAGAATATTGGTGGAGTATAGCGGGCTGTATCCTGGGACGCTGTATCCTGGGACATTGTATCCTGGGACGCTGTATCCTGGGACATTATATCCTTCTCAGCACAGGATGATCTCAGCAGACAGGGTAGAAGGTTGTCGCCTGTATGACCTAAAGTGTGTCGATGTGTGTGTAAAACATACACATTTTAAAACAGCCAAACAAATGAACAAACTAAATGGCAAAAAAGGAAATAATAATAATGAAGAAGAAAACAACAACAACAACAACTCACCTCCTGAACGATCTGTCCCCAGCGTCGACCTGTCGCGGCTAACTCCGTGGTCAAGATGGGCTCCAACTACTTCGAAGAACGCCAGCTCATCTACAAGGCTTACGTGCAGGTGGGCCCGCGACACTGATACACACTACAGCAACAGTGATACACACTACAGTGATACACACTACATCAACAGTGATACACACTACAGTGATACACACTACATCACATACACACTACAGTGATACACACTTCATCAACAGTGATACACACTACAGTGATACACACTACATCACATACACACTACAGTGATACACACTTCATCAACAGTGATACACACTACAGTGATACACACTACATCACATACACACTACAGTGATACACACTTCATCAACAGTGATACACACTACATCAACACTGATACACACTACATCAACACTGATACACACTACATCAACACTGATAGACATTACAGCAACAGTGATACACACTACAGTGATACACACTACAGTGATACACACTACAGTGATACACACTACAGTGATACACACTACATCAACAGTGATACACACTACAGCAACAGTGATAAACAATCAAATAACAGTAAAAGAACATTCATGATATGAAAAGAACATTGACACGTATTAAAATAGCATTATTATGTATAAAGGCATACACACAGGTAGGTGAGCAAAAGTAATAAATTTGCTGAACAAAAAAAAAAAGAACATTAAAAACATTAAAGTATTAATAAGCACAGAAAGAACCTCTGAAAATTATGATTAAAAGAGCATTAACTCATTTGCTACCTATTATTTTGTGCTTGTGGACGAAAATTTTTGGGGAGGGCGAAATGAGATGATGACTAGTGCACAATTCACAGGTCTTTGGGGTCACAGATTTGTATAAATATCAACATATCATACACCAAAATTTTCAGCATGAATTGTAGAATATATCTGTAATGTTTATTTGTGTATTTTTCAACTATAATTCCTGTAAGAGGCGGGGTGCGGATAAAATTTGAAAATAAATAATTAACAATCTTTGGTGAAAGTCAAAAAAAATGTTTGCACCTAGTCAAATGATACATCAAAATAACCATTAATGAATATAGAACTGGAAAATATTGAAACATTTACAGTTATTTACATACATTCCATAAAATTTGTACATTTGGATCATAACATCAGATATTGAGGAAAAATAATTTTCTTTACAATCTTGTAAAAAGGACAAGATGCGTTGAAAACCAGAAAAAAACATTTGTATCTTACATGGAATTATTCAGAACTGAATAAACCTATATATGTCTTGAGTAGTACTTTTTGTGTAATTTCACACAAAAAAGTGATTTTGGAGATAAAAAAATATTTTGACAGTTTAAATTTAGCAGTGAAAATTTTTAATTTTTTAACAACAGAGCAATGGCAAGTTGGGTCCATTTGACAAATGTAGTATCAATATTATAAAGCAGAGTCCTACATTTCTTTAGTGAGCAAAATAATGATACATTTTGTTGTGTAAAAGTACTAAGGCTGGTGTCTTGCTATAATTTTGGCATCGCGATACAACAAAGTCGCGTACACTTCGAAATCGTGTTTCAAAACTGAATCAAAACTTCAGATTTGCCGTAGAAACACTTGACCAGGAAGTCAAAGGTATATTTTAACCTCTATTTTAACTTAGATATGTGGATTGGAATAAAATCTAAGCAAGAATTATAGGTGGGTTCTCGAACTGTCGGGGGCGGCTTGTCGTAGTGAGGTCACTTTAGCTGGGCTGCTGCCCACGGCTCGCGTAGCGAAAGAGTTAAGTTCATGTACACTGGTTGAAAGTACATCTGAAAATTATGATTAAAATAGCATTAATGCGCATAATATATAATCTATTAAAAAACACCTCATGTTAATACAGGAACGTGCTAAACAATAATTGAGAAAACTTTAAATACCATTTTTGATGGAAGAGAATTTAAGTTTAATCCAGGCTTTGCACAGCCATTAAAAGTTGAGACGAGTGTAAGAAAAATAAGTTCAATGAGCAAATCAATAATACAATTATTATCTGTCACCTCCGGAGACTCAGACTTATTGTGGAACATTTTCTCACGATGTCTTGTTGCAAATTGAGTTACTGCTTGGATTTTAGCCGTATAAACACAGATAAATCAAGCTCATAGGTTGACTTTGGACAATTTATTCGTATGAAATTATTAAAGACATCAAACCTGAAAAAAATCTACAAATTTGACCTTTGTGTCAAGTTTTGACCGACATCTCCATTTGTGGATTGTGAGAAGTAACTCAATTTGTCAGCAGGTCTGACGCGGTTTTGCTTTAAATAAGATAATATCCTTGATGTTATGGTAGTCCATGGTACTCCCCCCCTGCACTCACACACAGATCACCATTGTTGACTTAAATGTATTTCTTCATCCCCCC
>NW_004797493.1:116125-120781 GCF_000002075.1 Aplysia californica | reverse complement strand
TAAGTTGTGTCCCGTCGATGGTGATGTTCAGTAGTGGGACTGGGTTTCTCTGATCACATGATTAAGTTGTGTCCCGTCGATGGTGATGTTCAGTCGTGGGACTGGGTTTCTGTGATCACATGATTAAGTTGTGTCCCGTCGATGGTGATGTTCAGTAGTGGGACTGGGTTTCTGTGATCACATGATTAAGTTGTGTCCCGTCGATGGTGATGTTCAGTAGTGGGACTGGGTTTTTCTGATCACACCATCCGTGCATGCATGTTTGGGCCTAATTTGAGCAGGAATAACCTTCAGATGAACACGATGCATAAACGATGCGTCAGCTGTCAACTCTGTGTTATCACAAATCTTGCACGCACAAGTGTTTCGATCCGGTTCAGTAGCTTTCTTAAAGACCCTAAATTAAAAAGCTTCTGCTGCCAAAAGCTTGTCAAACAAAAGTTTGAGCTGCTCTGGTACTGTCTGTACAGATGTTCTACGATATCATTCAACAAACATTTTGGGTTTTAAAAAATCTCTCTCAAGGTAACTATTTATTATTAATTTTAAACCGTTCAAAATTCTCGAGTTGTCAGGCCAAAGAAACCCCCCCCTAAATGTTCCCTTTCTCCATCCACTGAGCTGAAAGCTCTTTCTCCGTCCACTGAGCTGAAAGCTCTTTCTCCGTCCACTGAGCTGAAAGCTCTTTCTCCGTCCACTGAGCTGAAAGCTCTTTCTCCATCCACTGAGCTGAAAGCTCTTTCTCCATCCACTGAGCTGAAAGCTCTTCTTTTCTTCACTTTCCTTTTGTTCTTTATGTTGAGAGTTCTACAAAATTAAAATTTGCTCTGGATTTTGTACTTTTTAAATATTTCTCCAGAAGCCAACATTCAAAGACTTTGGTAGAACAAAAGTATGATGCATCATTGTCATCATCGATGTAGGAAACATGAAAGGTTTTGTGTTTCAGTTTACTCTGTTGTTCCTCGCTATTGCTCTCAATTCCATCCTGTTACCTAAATTACAGAATCACAATGCAGGAATTTTGTAGAAAAAGTACAGAGACATCCTTTGTATTATAATAACTATTCTGTTTTATTTGTGCTTAAATGACCCACTTTCAACCTGAACTTTGGTCAGTTTAGCTATTTGACACAAACCCCCCCTTCTTGCTATCGTGTATTCTCTCCTGTTACTCTCAATAATTCTGTCTTGTTACTCAAAGATAAAAATTACAATTCTGGTGTCCTGTTGAAAAAACACAAACATGCCTTAAGTTTTAACCTCTTTCATTTACTCTATCAAGCGCAGACTACCTCACATTCTTACCCAAACTGTGGCCAGTTAAGCACTGTTACTTCTAATAATAGATAATAATAGATAGCATTTGTATAGCGCATATCCCCGCTCAACAACAGACTCTATGCGCTTTACACTATATTATTACCCCAGCAGACTATAGAACACTCAGAAACATTCTCAGCTTCCAGGGAAGCATACAGTGCAAGCAGCTGATTAGGCGCTCAAACACTAACAAATTGACAAGATCTTTCGCTGTCTATAGCTGGGTACCCATTCCCACCTGGGTGAAGTGAGGAAAATTCGTGTTAAGTGTCTTTCCCAAGGACACAACGTCGGGCCCTTGACGGGATTCGAACCCTCGACCTTACTTCTAGACCAGGCATGGGAAAACTTCTGATGGTGGGCCAGATCCATCCAGCGAGTTGACCAAGTAATTAATTATGAATTAATTATTAAATTAATTGTTAAAAAACCCCTGTCCATCTTGAAAATTAAAATCAACAGTTTCCGGCCCAGTTTGAAATCTTGGATCTAATGTTTTACCTCATGAAAGGCCAGTGAGGGACATGCGCTATGCTATAGTGTCAGTTTTAGTTTCCCATGAGAACTTTGGACATTTCATCCACAGAGTGGACACAGCCAGCCGCACGGACTACAAGAGGAAGATCGCCTTCCAGTGTAGTGGCAAGTCCTGCTTCTTCTGGGCGCTACGACCCGTGGATGGGGAGGAGGGAGAGGGAGCCTGAGGGTGCTGTGACCTGTGGATGGGGAGGAGGGAGAGGGAGAGGGAGCCTGAGGACCTGGTGTTGTGCTGGTGTTTGACGTATCCGCTTGACGATGATGCACATTCTGATACATGCTCAATCGACAACGCAAAAACACGCGTCGTGTGGCTGCACTTTAAACACAAAGTATAATTTACTTCATTTGTACACATTTGTCAATTCTGTTTTTTAAAATCTGAAACTAAAAAAAGGAGGCAACAAGATGTATACTGTGAAATATTCTGCAGATTGATGATTTTACTTCGTGTAGGACGGTTCCAAATGTTCTTCAGCACAGTGTTTGGTGTATTGCTGCTAGGACATAATTGAAGCGTGGTTTTGTAAAACTCAGAAAGTCAAGTTTGACAAGCGTCTGATTTCCCCACGATGCCATACACGTGTATAATATAAACATGACCCATTTATGTATTATGATGTGCACAGGAGTATTTAATGATTTAGATTTTAATAAAGCTACAGTCCGGGATACGGAAATTTCGGCTGTGAGCAGTGATGGCTGTTTCAGACAATGTATGTGTGTGGCATCGTGGTGAGACCAGGCGCTTGTCAAAATTGGCTGACTGAGTTTTGCAAAAGTGCTGTTCACTTGTGGCTGTCATACCTCCAGTGAGTTAGAGAGTGGTGTCCTGCTACACAGAGAGAGGGGCTGCTGGTGGGAAGTGAGGACAATGGTAGGACATAAGTGTGTCTGTCACATCTCCCGTGAGTTAGACAGCAGTGTCCTACAACACACAGACTCTTAGGACAATGGTGGGACATAAGTGTGTTTGTCACATCTCCCGTGAGTTAGACAGCAGTGTCCTACAACACACACACTCTTAGGACAATGGTAGGACATAAGTGTGTCTGTCACATCTCCCGTGAGTTAGACAGAAGTGTCCTACAACACACACACTCTTAGGACAATGGTAAGACATAAGTGTGTCTGTCACATCTCCAGAGACTCCCCAACCAGCCATCTTGCTTGGTCGTATTCCGAGGTCCTGCCTCTTTACTGAGATCTTCCAATGTTGAAAGAGGCCTGAAATGTACAATAACAAAAACAACAACAAATTTCTTGCTTTATTTAAATAATTTTTTCATTTGTTTTGAAAACTTTGTCATTTCCTCATTGATTTCCTCACTGTGATAGACAGACTGGTGTGTTGTTTTTATAACGCGTTGGTTGAAGGATCCAGTCCTCCATCTGTACCCTCTGATGTTTTATAAATTTTATGTACATTGTATATATATTGCAATACCAGTATTTACTATTACTGTCAGTTCTGTCCTTTATGACGTATGTTGCCCTGGTGATAACAGCAGGAAATGTCACATTTTGCTAATAAATAAATATATCACAACTTCAACAACGTTCTGAACTTTGATGGTTACCTCTATCTTCACTAAGAGCTGATAGGCTTGGGGTAAAAAGTTTCTGAAACATTTACACCTACTACACAAAGCTGTCATTCCATTGATTTTAGTGAACAGTCCATTCGTTGACCGATGTCTACAACCCAAACCTGTCCATTGAGTGTAGCGAACATCCCATTCGTTGACCGATGTCCAGACTGTGGCTTTTGTCAGTTTCTAGAACACGTCATTATTGTACCAGCGTGGGAGAAGACAGGAAACAAGGAAGAATACGACACTGAAAGGGGAATCTTGCTACTGTCAACTACCTAGCCATACTGGGAAGATATAGACTGCTATGTCATAGACAAAGATATAGAGACAAAGATATAGACTGCTATGTCATAGACAAAGATATAGACAAAGATATAGACTGCTATGTCATAGACAAAGATATAGACAAAGATATAGACTGCTATGTCATAGACAAAGATATAGACTGCTATGTCATAGACAAAGATATAGACAAAGATATAGACTGCTATGTCATAGACAAAGATATAGACAAAGATATAGACTGCTATGTCATAGACAAAGGTATAGACTGCTATGTCATAGACAAAGATATAGACTGCTATGTTATAGACAAAGATATAGAATGCTATGTTATAGACAAAGATATGGACTGCTATGTTATAGACAAAGATATAGACATCTATGTCATAGACAAAGATATAGACAAAGATATAGGCTGCTATGTCATAGACAAAGATATAGACTGCTATGTCATAGACAAAGATATAGACTGCTATGTCAAGGTAGAACAAAGGACGACCCAGAACTTACACACGAGAGCCCTCAATGCTAACCAGCGTCTGTGGTAAAACAATTCAAAATTGTTATTTGTTGCCATCTCGACAAAGATAAATACCCTTTTCCAAAGGACGCCACGTATTATATTTTCTATTTTATAACCATCTAGAAAATCTTTATCTGTTTGGGGTATTTCCCAACTGTTGCCACTAGCCGTATTTTATTTTCTACTTTACAACTGTTTGCTAAATCTGTGTCTTTTTTTGGTTCATCCAACTGTCTCCTATAGATGCATTTTATTTTTGTACTTTCCTACGGTATACACAAGCTGTATATTATTCTCTATTTTCTAACCGACTACACAATCTGTATTATATTTTACATTTCTCAACCGTCCCCACTTGCAGTATTTTATTTTACATTTCTCAACCGTCTCCCATAG
>NW_004797493.1:114311-116025 GCF_000002075.1 Aplysia californica | reverse complement strand
TTTATTTGGCAATTGTTCGTGTATAGTGTGAATAAAACTGGTGACAAAACACATCCTTGAGGGGCCCCTGTATTTGTTGTGAAGTATGTCGTCCACTGACTGGGTAGAGCTCATGTTATGGATTGTCTTACCATTGAAATGTAACCTTGGCAGACTTCCTAAGCAAAGGAGAGTGTGTCGGATTTCTGTATAATAAGTCGTTATAGACCCCGGTAACAGGAGGGACATGCATGCTCAAATACTCACCATGTTGGGTTGAACTTGGCTCTGTATCTTTCAATCGTGCATTCCGCCCCTTAAATAACCTAATAGTGTTGATAGGGGCGTTAAAACCATACCATTTTTCAATCGTGCTTTGCATAAGGTCCGCTGTCTCATGTCATATAAAGGAACAGGAAGGGAGTCTTCTCTCGCAAAATCTCAAAGAAAATAAATCTATATCTCGGGACCATTCCTCTGTGTGAAGTGCTGGGTAACAGGAGGGAAGTTCTAAAACGGTTAAGCAAAATATGGAGATAAAGAGTTAATTATCAAATATAAGACAAGGACGGGCTACCCGCTTTGTTTTGCTGCGGTACTGCTGTCCAATAGTCTGTACAGCTGTGGAATATTTCATCCCTACAGCCATGACTTTTATCCCAAAGCACGTTTTCAAAAACATATACGTGTTGCGGATCTCCCTACTTTTTTTTTGCTTACTGAGCAAGATTTACAAAAGAGCTGTAAAATTTCTATGACTTGGTCGGTTTTGAAAACCTGATTTTAAGGTCACGGAACGTTTGACCTTGTTCATGAACACAGTCAAAGGCAATTCTTGGCAATATTTTATATTGGTATCCAAGGAATCAGCTCTGGAATCACAAATTTAAAACATGGGACATTTTTTTAAATGACTCATATATATTATATCATAGCATTAAGGTGTTGGCCTCTCATTCAAAGGTCCCGGGTTCGATTCCGAGTAGCGACGGAAATAAATATTCTTCTCTAAAATTGTCTCCTCTCACCTCCTTTCCTGCTCTCTAGCAATGTTCTGTCGTCTGCTTTCGTCTCCACTTTCTGCCCCCACCCTCTCCTCTTTTGTCCCTTCCTCTGGGCTCCTGACTCTTCCTGCAGCATTTCTGGTACTACTCCTTGCCTCCTTCTTACTGCTGTCTTTCTGCCACACCCCTGATCTTCTGGTAGGAAAGATCTACACCTTGCATTCTCGGACAAGGGCGAAAAATCTTGGGGGTCCCGTGTGCAAGTTACGCACGTTTAAGATCCCCTGATGGTCCAAAATCGATAAGAGTAGGCTTCGGCCGCCACCCGGCCCGCCCGGGCAAAATTCAAAACCTGAGAAATAAGAAATTCACAGCCTATATTCTTCCCTTGTGTGGGAGCTTTGTCTGATTTGTTTTGTTTGGTTGTTGCTGTTGTTATTGTTGTTTTTGTTGTTGTTGCTGTTATTGTTGTTATTGTTGTTGTGTTGTGATTGTTGTTGTTGTTGCTGTTGTTGCTGCTGTTGTTGTTGTTGTTGTTGTTGTGTTGTGATTGTTGTTGTTGTTGCTGTTGTTGTTGCTGTTGTTGTTGCTGTTGTTGTTGTTGTTGTTGTTGCTGTTGTTGTTGCTGTTGTTGTTGTTGTTGTTGTTGTTGGTGGTGGTGGTGGTGGTGGTGTTTCTGTTGTTGTTCTTTTTGTTTTTGATAGAGAGAGTGTGTGTATGTGTGCGCGTGT
>NW_004797493.1:110571-112199 GCF_000002075.1 Aplysia californica | reverse complement strand
GTCAAAACCTGTAGACATAAATCATTCAAGTCTATAACGGTCTAGTCAAAACCTCTAGACATAAATCATTCAAGTCTGTAACGGTCTAGTCAAAACCTCTAGACATAAATCATTCAAGTCTGTAACGATCTAGTCAAAACCTCTAGACATAAATCATTCAAGTCTATAACGGTCTAGTCAAAACTTGTAGACATAAATCATTCAAGTCTGTAACGGTCTAGTCAAAACCTGTAGACATAAATCATTCAAGTCTATAACGGTCTAGTCGACAATTCTAGACATAAATCATTCAAGTCTATAACGATCTAGTCAAAACCTGTAGACATAAATCATTCAAGTCTATAACGGTCTAGTCAAAACCTCTAGACATAAATCATTCCAGTCTGTAACGATCTAGTCAAAACCTGTAGACTTAAATCATTCAAGTCTATAACGGTCTAGTCGACACCTCTAGACATAAATCATTCAAGTCTATAACGGTCTAGTCGACACCTCTAGACATAAATCATTCAAGTCTGTAACGATCTAGTCGACACCTCTAGACATAAATCATTCAAGTCTATAAAGGTCAGGACAAAAACCTCTATAGTACGGTCAAAAATGTATGGCACAACTTATTGTCAAATATCTCCTCAACTATCCAACACAGATTCTCCAACTTTTGCACAATGACTTATATCAATTTGTCTTAACAGGTGAATATTTTTTCAAACTCCAGCACATCGTATTCTAGAAAATTCCTTAATAAATAGCTATTAAAAAATTCCAGTCGCTGGTTAAATTCTACAGGGTACAAACATTTACAGCTAGGGCAATGTCATTTTTTAAAACAAGTCTGTCATTTTTTTCCCTAATCGAAACATTGTGCTTATTGAGCCTATGTTTGGGGAAACTTTAGTGCAAAAAAATGTTCACTATAAAACAAATTTCTTGTAATAAGTTTCGCCACTAAATGTGTCATAGGTGAGCTGTGACGTAGGCCATATGTGTATACAAAATGTGTGTGAGAAGTGGGAAGTGCTGTGAACAATTCCATTTTCCGCATGATGCAGATTTCTAGTGTTTTATATACATTAGTTAAGAAAAGTTGTCTACTCGAGCCTCAATTGTTGTGACAAAATGTGATTAAGTTAAGGCAAATTGAGACAAACAGTCGCACCAAGAATTTTTGTCCGCACTATAGACATAAATAATTCAAGTCCATCCAAATCCTCTAGACAACAATAATTGTCGTATAACGCAAACAAAGCAGTGACGGGTGACTGGTGTACGTGTTGAACTCTCGTCTGCTCCAACAACAACAATAACAACAACAACAATAACAACAACAACAAAAACAACAACAACGACAACAACAACAACAACAACAACAACAACAACAACAACAACGACGACGACGACGACAACAACAACAACAACAACAACAATAATAACAACAACAACAACAACAACAACGTTCTCTAACAACTTCCACAAACCAAACAACATCTCATTTCTCGGCAAGGTGACGGACCAGAAAATGGAACTTCCCAAAAACAGAATAAATTGATGCGTTTTCACTGACAAACCACTCGTCGATCTATCCGCAGGAAAGTCGAGATCCTTTTGTGAAGAAACTAGAGACAAAA
>NW_004797493.1:107810-109242 GCF_000002075.1 Aplysia californica | reverse complement strand
ATGTGTATACAAAATGTGTGTGAGAAGTGGGAAGTGCTGTGACATAAGCCATATGTGTATACAAAATGTGTGTGAGAAGTGGGAAGTGCTGTGACATAACCCATATGTGTATACAAAATGTGTGTGAGAAGTGGGAAGTGCTGTGACATAACCCATATGTGTATACAAAATGTGTGTGAGAAGTGGGAAGTGCTGTGAATAATTCTATTTTTCGCATGAAGGAAATTTATAGTATTTTATATACATTTGAGAAGGAACGTTTTTTAAATAAGCATTAACTGTTGTGGAAAAATATGATTAAGTTAAGACAAATTGATACAAACTGCTGTACAAAGTATGGATGACATTGATTCACCAGTTAAAGAAATGTTTGAGGATACGTTGCGCCAGGAATTGTTGACCGCAGTCTAGTTGTCCTCACGGCGGACACGACATTTCTCCCATAAATTCTGACGTAGTGGGGCAAGTTCACTGAGGCTTGGGATTTTTCTAAAACATTTTTTGATATTTTTTAAATGATTGAATCTGATATCATATTCGTACTTATTGTCAAATCGCGACCTCAATTCTTTCTTGACCTATCTCCATTGTTTTGTTTGATATTGAAAATGTGACTTCTTCTTCAGCTCCCTCTTCGTTATGCACTGTTTCCACTGTTATTACATGGACACAGGACAAGGAAGCACTGGGGTCGTCAAGTGTAGATGTGAAAACAGCAAGTGGAATAGAATTGGACCCCAGCTCGCCAATTCCCGAGAAATGAGAAGAACGGACGAGTCGTGTGACCTCGGTGTGTCCCGGGTGAATACGGCGGCCAGACAACAGTCCCGGGGTGTGGCGCGAACCCAACGACCCAAGGACACTCAGAAATATTCTCGGCTTCCCGGGAAGCATACAGTGCAAGCAGCCGCTAAAACACTAATATACTGACAAGATCTTTCGCTGTCTATGGCCGGGTACCCATTCCCACCTGGGTGAAGTGAGGAACATTCGTGTAAAGTGCCTTTTCCAAGGACACAACGTCGGGCCCCTGACGGGATTCGAACCAACAATCTTACGGTTGCGAGTCCGAGAGCCTCCCACTACCAGAAGTCACCCCCTCCCTCCCCCCTTTATTGTGTCCCAATGTTTGTGCTGAGACATATACCCCACACACACCCAGGGCGCCCAGCAAGTCCGTCTCTTCAATCGTTACATTTCTAACGTGTGGATTACTGGCATAAACGTTGCTGGAACTTTATCTTTTACTGGTGGACAGTCATGTTGTTGTCACTCTATCTCTGTTTCCCTGACTCTCATCTAACGGTTGTCACTCTGTCTATCTCTGTTTCCCTGACTGAGATCTAACGGTTGTCACTCTGTCTATCTCTGTTTCCCTGACTGAGATCTAACGGTTGTCACTCTGTCTATCTCTGTTTCCCTGACTGAGATC
>NW_004797493.1:104657-105709 GCF_000002075.1 Aplysia californica | reverse complement strand
CCCCCCTCCCCAACCTCCGGTTGGATGTGAGCCAGGTCTTGTGTGTGCGACGGCTGTGAGTTTTTCTCTGTAATGATATGTGAGGCATCGTGGTGAATACAGGCGCTCGTCAATATAATGAAATCAAAGAAATGGGCATCTTTTATTTCTTTATTTTGGTGATTGGGAATTTTTTTTTTCAATTTTTTTTCTCTAAACGATTTAATTGCATTTTTTTTGTGTGTGTGGATTTTACAGAAAAAAATATTGATTAAAGTCAAAAACCCGTAAATGTTCAGTGTCCAAGGACTCTAAGGCTGTGGAAGTTACCAAACTTTGGCGGCCATTTTCTTAGCAGGCGACCCTGATCTCCTTCAATCGCAAGCATTTTGACTTCTATTGAACATAGAGGGATATCTTTTTCACCAAAAGGAAGGCAAATGAACAGGTTTGAAGATGATACCCAAAACCCCTTATGCCCCAAACTGGACGAGCGCCTGATTCCACCACGTCGTGGCACATATAATGATGACGTAATCACAAAACGTCACGAATCAAAGAAATGGAAAATTGCAAGGTTCAGGTTTTCAATGAAAGTCACGTGAGCCTATAGATCTATTACGTAATGAGACCTACTCTCTATTTTCCCGGAGGGCAGTTTGTATTCATCCTTCGTCTTTCTTTGATTCATTAAAGAACAGGAAGAAAAACTCACAGGAACTTTAGATACAACCCGGCAAAAGAGACGAGGAGTGGGGTGGATGGAAGGGGGGGGGGGGTATTAATCATCTTGTGTGCACTCTTAAGCTCGCGTCAGCGTTCCGGGAGCCCTGTCATGGGCTTTTGATCAGAAGGGCTATTTACTTCATAGAAATGATTCTTATATTTATTTTTACTTCTTTTATTTTCCTTGATGTTTTTTCGGGGGGGAGGGGGGGTGAGGGGGTCATCAATTCAATAGCCGAGTCGGAGAGAGATAAGGAGAGGAAAAGAGGACAGACAGACAGACAGACAGACAGACAGACAGACAGACAGACAGACAGATAGACAGACAGACAGACAGATAAGCAACT
>NW_004797493.1:100967-103357 GCF_000002075.1 Aplysia californica | reverse complement strand
CGCTTGTCTGTCCCTGGCCACGTCCTCCAATTTCGGCACATCCAGGCCCTGGGTGATTGCCTCATCCCTTATTGTGCCTCTATAGATTCCAGTTGGTCTTCCTTATTTTCTCTGTCCAGTCTTTTCTCCAACACGAACCTATAAAGAACTACAACATAAATGGAAAAAATGTTTTTTAAAATCCCATTCTGAGTGTCTACACTTTATCTAGCGGTACGGGAGGGAAGAAATATTATATATATAATTAACGAATTTGGAACAACCGACTGTGTGCTATATAAAACATTATTTCTGAAGCACAATTGGTCGCTTTTAAAGGACAAGCTTGCTAACCCAGATTTCGGGGGTTTCCAGAAATGTTGATCGCCTGGTTTATTGCCAACGGGAGGAATCAGGCGCTCGTCAATTTGTAAGTATCTGGAGTTATTGGTTGGTGGCATCTTAAAGCTTGTTCATTTGACTCTCTTTCGGTGAAAACAAGACATACATGTATCTATCTTGAATGTTAGGCCAGATATCTGAAGTTGAAGGAGGTGGGAGTCCCCTGGTTTCAGAGGTAAAATTAAGTAGAAAAAGGCCGCCATAGTTTGTTGATTTCAAAGCTTGAGAGACCTTGGAATCGGAAAATTTACATTTGTTGTTTTTCAGTAAAATCCACTCAGAAATATGTTTTTAAATGGACGTATAAGGCGCAGAGCTAAAAATTGAAAAAACTTGGGGGGAAAATTGTCAAATTGGCAGAAAAAGGCTGATATCTTCGACTTCATTATCTTGACGCTGATTTCACCAGTCTCTCAAGCTTTGGAAATCAACAAACTTTGGCAGCCTTTTTCTAATTAATTTTACCTCTGAAACCAGGGGACTCCCACCTCCTTCAACCTCAGATATCTGGCCTAACATTCAAGATAGATACAGCCTCCGAATTACAGCGTTCTGTCTGACGTTTTTGGCCGTTGTGAGTCAAGACCTGGAGGTCAGAAACCAAATTAATATGATTATTCTAAGTGCTCTATCCAAATGGCAGGATTATCCGGCTGGATTCCTTTGCAACATATCGAAGAATTGCATTCGAACAATCTTGACATGATGTGAAACTTGGCATTTTTTACTTCAAATTTCTCAAAACTAGGCACTGAGCAGAAAGAACTTTGTAATCCTGAGATAACGAGCAAGCTGCTTCCAATAGCTCCACATGCCCTACAACTGACGGGCGCCTGATTACATCTCTTGCTTACTATTGTTATTGTTTATATTATTGTTCATTGATATTCTACGTGTGACTGTGAGCCTGTTGTGAGTGCAAACATACTGTTGTATTATTATGGTTGTGTGCACAGATGTGTGTGGAAGAGAGGATGTGTGAGGGAAGTGCATGCGTGTGTGTGCATTTTGTGTGTGTGTGTGTGCGTGTGTGTGTTTGTGTGTTTATGTGTGTGTGTTTGTGTGCGTGATTGTGTATGTGTGTACGTGTGTGCGTAGGTGAGTGTGTTTGTGTGTGTATGTGTGTGTTTTTGTGTGTGTGTTTGTGTGCGTGTTTGTGTATGTGTGTACGTGTGTGTGTGCGTGTGTTTATGTGTGTGTGTTTGTGTGCGTGATTGTGTATGTGTGTGTGCGTGATTGTGTGTGTGTGTACGTGTGTGTGTATGTGTGTACGCGTGTGTGTATGTATGTACGTGGGGAAACACCAAACCAATGTGCCAGTATCTGAACAATAAAGATGTATCTTATCTTATCTTATCTTATCTTATCTTATCTTATCTTATCTTATCTTATCTTATCTTATCTTATCTTATCTTATCTTATCCTATCTTCCACCGTGTCGTACGAGCGCCTAATGTGTCACGAGGAAGCTGAAACATTGTCCAACCCTTCTACATGCGTTCTGGAATAACCACCTCCCCGCCTAAAAATGGAGAGCAGCTCTGTCTAGCCGTGTTGCTATCATGCCGAGTGATGATGCTAGTGACTTTGGTTCAAACCCCCAGCGGTGTATAATGTAGTGTTCTTGGCACTGAGTTGACTGCTGACATAATTACTTTTGCAACTGTCTGGTTCTTTTGTTGTTGTTGTTGTTGTTGTTGTTGTTGTTGTTGTTTGTTTGTTTGTTTGTTTGTTTGTTAATTCTGTGGTCAGCGGGGAAGAACATTGTACAACATCACCCGAGTACAACAACAGAAAGTTCTTCATACTTCCCTTGAGCTTGTCACGAGAGTCCACGAGACTTTGTTCTGTCCTGTAATGATTGAGGCCATTGGCCGGTTGTTGAAGAGGAACAGGGGAAAACAGAATGTTGGTTTTGTTTGTGGAGCGGTGTGTATGTGTGTGTGTGCGTGTGTGCGTGTGTGTGCGTGTGGTCGTGTGTGTGCGTGTGTGCGTGTGTGTGTGTGTGT
>NW_004797493.1:96992-98626 GCF_000002075.1 Aplysia californica | reverse complement strand
TATATACTATATACTGAGTTGCAAAAGTTCTGTCACACCTGTTGTACTACTATAACTTTCGGTACAATGTAAGAATTTCAGCAAAAACGAAAAGTATGACTTGTGTGACTGGTGAGACTCCTTGTGCAAGAGTAGACGAAAGAAATCGTAAACCGGAAGCAGTTCGTGGACAAAGTGTTGGTATTGATTTCTCTCGATCTACGTTGAAACCAAAGCTTCCTACACGCAAACTTTGCCTTGGATCACGCAGACAATGTGCAAACACACCCTACACACTGTAGAAGTCCGTACTTTTTAACGATTGGGTCGTTTTCCAACTGTTTAAAAAAAAACCGAAACTGATAAAGACAGAAAATAAAGACGCTGGGTGTATGATAAATTTTTTCAATGCGCTTTCTGCTGTTGAAAGACACGTAAATGTGTGCAGCAGAACCATCTAACGCGTGAACAAACTGCCAAATACTTCTGACTGTCTTAAAACACCATTGTTAGACATTTCTATGATCGTGGATTGTGTGATTATCGCCCTTTATGTGGAGCCATTCTAACCCTGTTACATCGAAGAAATTGCCTGATTTTGACACAACAACATTGGCAATGAAACGCTAAATGTTGGTAAAGTGTTTTATTTACCAATGGTTAAGGTTTTCCTTCGTCGTATTGATGGAAGAGAAAATCTGTTTAAAAGAAGAGGATAGAGATTTCCCAAATCCAACGTCCCCCAAGAGGCCCGAATCGGTGGCTGAAATGTGATGGTATGGGGTGGAATCTCTGCTCTTTGTCGTACACATTTGGTTACTTTTCACAGCAACCTCAAAGGACGACGGTATTGTGAGGAAATTCTTCGTCACGTGACTGCCCTACATGGCACGGAGGATGGAATGTGCTAACAAGACAACACCCGACCCCATGCGGCCATGATTAGCCAAAACTCCTTCCTAAGTCATCAAATCGTTGTTCTGGACTGGCCTGCAAGATCCACAAGCCTTAACCCAACTGAACATGTAAGATGGCCTTGACTTTGACTGGAGGATTAGAAACAGGCTGCGCTCCTTATAAACTCGTCAGGAACTGAAGACTGCACTTCACAAGAAATGGCAGGGGATTCTTCAGACAACCATATGGGCATTAATTCAGTCAACCAACAGTCATTTTGTATATGTAATTCAAGCTGGAAGAGGCCACACACAATATTGAGCAAACTTTCATTTGGATTTTTCAAGGGTCAGTTTGAATAAAATTACCTCCCTTGAATAAGGAAAGACATTAAAATTTGTCAATTCTTTTAATGTCATGTTGGCAGAAAATGAATAAAGATCGCGTGTACCAAATTTATATTTGCTATGTTGAGTAGTAAATGAGTTATTGTATTTTTAAGGTGGGTGTGACAGAACTTTGGCAACACGATTATGCTTGTTTATATTTCTGTGGTATGGAAGTGAAAGCAGGCGATCGTCTCAATGATGAAACTGGAAAAGTGGACATTTTTCATCTATTTGTTTGGTTGGGGAGAGGGTTGTATTATTTTGTTTTGTTGGTCTGTTTGTTTGTTTGATTTCTGTTTGGGGGGTGGTTTGTTCGTGGGGGGGGGGGTTTTTCTTCCCACTTTTTGAGTCTCTTCAATAAGACATTTC
>NW_004797493.1:94186-95453 GCF_000002075.1 Aplysia californica | reverse complement strand
TCTCTCTCTCACACACACACACATACACCAATAAACCCCCGGAATATTCTTGAAATTTCCTCTCTCTCTCTCTCTCTCTCTCTCTCTCTCTCTCTCTCTCTCTCTCTCTCGTTATCTCCCGTCCACAGACACCCAAAAGTGCCTGGATCCTGTATTTCCCACTGATTTTCTCAAGTTCAGGGGCCTTAACTTCGTGCTGGGACCACACGTAAAAAAAGAGCTTTGACAAGATGAGTTGGGGGCCAGGGAGTGGCAGGGGGTTGTTTGAGTATGACCACTTTTTTTGGGGGGGGGGGAGGGGTAAGAGTTTTACGGCGCTCGCAAGTGCATAAGGTCATATGAGTGCGCGGGACACTTTAAACATTTTGGGTTGGTGGGGACATTTTGGATTTTCCCAGGGGGGCGGCCGAGCCTACTCTTGCCGATTTTGGACCACAAAGGATCTTTAACACGTGCGCAACGTGTATACGGGATCTCCGAGATTTTTCACCCTTGTCCGAGAAGACTGGGTGTAGATCTTTCCTACCAGAAGATCAGAGGTGTGGCTGAAAGACAACAGTAAGGAGAAGCCAAGGAGTAACAGTAGAAAGGCTGCAGAAAGAGTCTCTGTCTCTGAGGGGGCAAAGGAGGTGAGAGGGTGGGGGCAGAAAGTGGAGTCGAAAGCAGACGACAGAACATAGCTAGAGAGCAGGAAAGGAGACAATTTTTAGAGAAGAACATTTTTCGGTCGCTCCGGATTCGAGCCCCGGGACCTTCAATTAGAGGCGAACACGTTAACCTGTAGGCTGCGAGAGTATGATCTCTGATTGTACCACCACATAGGTGCTGGAAACTGACTCCATTATGTCTGATCTCTGATTGTACCACCACATAGGTGCTGGAAACTGACTCCATTATGTCTGATCTCTAATTCTTCCACCACATAGGTGTTGTAAACCGACTCAATTCTTTCTGAACAAACTTTCTGGTCATTCGATAAATCTAGAAGGTGAGCCGTGTCCTGGTTCTCTCAGAAAAGGGGCAAAGATGATCCTGACTTCCACATTCAAACCGACTGGTTACTGTAATGGTTAAAAATCCGCCACGCGACATTTGGACCAATCATGTACCGTGTTCCTTTTCATTGAGTAGTCTTGGGACATCGTGGTGACGTCAGAAGAGTTGGCTCCTGTGGGAATGTAGAATCAAATACCGTACACAAATGTGTCACGCCGTGGTGACATCAAGAGAGTCGGCTCATGTGGGAATGTAGAATCAAATACCGTAC
>NW_004797493.1:87249-93074 GCF_000002075.1 Aplysia californica | reverse complement strand
TATATACACACAAGCTTGTCCCGACGTGTTTGGGTTCCCCATCTATTTGTTTTTACTGCTTGGTTGGGGGGGGGTTTCTTTCGGGCAGGTTAATGGGGGCCTTTCTTCTGGGTTGGGAGAGAGGGGTAGTTGTTGTAGTTGCTGTTGTTTATCAGGGGTTTGGACTTTTTAATGTTTTGTTTTGTTTTGTTTTGCTTGGTTTGAGGGAGGGGGTGGTTCATTTTCAGTAGGGAAAGGTTTTAGTTTTATTTTGGAGAGAAGGGTTCATTTTCAGTGTTTTGTCTTGGCGTGTAGGTTGTTGGGTGAGTCTGTGCTGTGTAAGGATGGACATAACTAACCGTGTGTTCTCTCTATGACGTGTAGGTTGTTGGGTGAGTCTGTGCTGTGTAAGGATGGACATAACTAACCGTGTGTTCTCTCTATGACGTGTAGGTAGCTGGGTGAGTCTGTGCTGTGTAAGGATGGACATAACTAACCGTGTGTTCTCTCTATGACGTGTAGGTTGATGGGTGAGTCTGTGCTGTGTAAGGATGGACATAACTAACCGTGTGTTCTCTCTATGACGTGTATTTGCTGGGTGAGTCTGTGCTGTGTAAGGATGGACATAACTAACCGTGTGTTCTCTCTATGACGTGTATTTGCTGGGTGAGTCTGTGCTGTGTAAGGATGGACATAACTAACCGTGTGTTCTCTCTATGACGTGTAGGTTGATGGGTGAGTCTGTGCTGTGTAAGGATGGACATAACTAACCGTGTGTTCTCTCTATGACGTGTAGGTAGCTGGGTGAGTCTGTGCTGTGTAAGGATGGACATAACTAACCGTGTGTTCTCTCTATGACGTGTATTTGCTGGGTGAGTCTGTGCTGTGTAAGGATGGACATATAACTTTGTGTATATATATCGTCGGCCTTGTGATAAAACCGACTAACCCCAGCGAGGTAAATTTTACAGGAGAAGGAAAAAACTGTTTTATTTCAAAACAAAGGCGTCTAACGATAAATCAATGCTTTAAACACATATAAAAACACTTTACCGAAAATGTGCAGACCTTTTTTTCCTTTAAAACTTGCTTTTAATGAAACTGTGTGGGTTAGACGGTTATATCGCTCAAATCTTCCTGGATAAAACCGACCAACCCTCAATTTTGTGGGTTGACCGGTTTTATCAGGAAGCCACTGCTGGCTTTGAGTTTGGTTGAGTGCAGCCAAGCCACACTTGACGGTAGCGTATTTGATCACTTGCTTCAATCGTCAATATATTTTGTACAAGAAGAAGAAGAAGAAGAAGAAGAAGAAGAAGAAGAAGAAGAAGAAGAAGAAGAGGAAGAAGAGGAAGAAGACGAAGAGGAAGAAGAGGGTGAGAAGGAGGAGGATAAGGAGAAAAAAGAAGGAGGAGGAGTAAGAAGAAGAAGAGGGAAGAGGAGGAGGGCTATATTATTGCTACCAACATACTATCAGCTGCTGCCGTTTCTTCAGTGCTACGGAGTCAATTCGGGCAAAAACAGCAGTCACAAAGTTGAACCTTTAATAGAAGTAGAAGAAGCAGAACACAGCACTAGGTATAAGAAGAACAGGAGGTTGGAAGGGTAAGGAAGAGCAGCTACAGCAACAACTACAAAAACAACAACTACAACAACAACAAAAACAACAGTAGTAGTAGCAGCAGCAGCAGTAGGCCTTTATTTAGGATATTATAACCGTGTCCGACAAGATACTATTGGCACTGGGTGGCCATTCAAAGGCCTGGAAAAAAGTAATACTAAGAAAGAAATGAAAGCAGAAAGCCACACAAAAGCTCTGCTACCTCAGCAATGGTTTGGGAGAAGTTGGTTACATAATGATATATCATTATTAATATTATACAAAAAGACTTTGTGAGTACCAAAGAAGGCGCCAACTTTATCCAAGGTGCGTGGCTTGACAACTACTACTTTATTTCTAGACAATAGAAGAGCATGTCTGTCTCACTCTGTGTCCTGTGGCTATAACAAGGCAATACGACAAAAGTTACCATTGTTTTGAAAGACTCTACAATAATCGAATTTGACTTGATCGCTTTCAAAACTTCTTACTGAGGCAAAGTTTCCTGGTAATTGTGGCAGCATCGTGGTACGACGACCTTCAACTCCAGTGATGTTTTTACTGGTTGGCAGTTATCTTCAATCTGTCTTTGCAGAGAGGTCCAGCAGTAACCGTCGTACACTTGTGTTCAGCTTTCTTGGTCCATGCAGCGCCTGCCATCCATCATCACAGTTCAGCTTGTACTGAATTTTAAAGACTGGAATGTACTTTGATGCCTGCAAGTCAGTGACAGTAGGATCGCCTGCTTTTCTCTCTGGTCGGATTGTTTAGTGCTCTCCGACCTTTGCGAAATCTTTGAAAAAGCTGTGGTCCAGGTACATAACTTCATAGGGTCTGGGGATGCGTTTGGCTTTAAGCATGATGTTCACGTAGTCCATTGGGATGTACATCAGTGCGTTTTTTAGCGATCGCTCAATAGTGCCATGGACTGAATCCACTTCCATTTGGGTATGGCCCTTGGGGAGAATTTCTGCTCAACTGTGATGTCAAGCTCTTTGGCCAGCGAGGCCCTTGCACTCACCAGGGTGGCTTTCTGTTTTAGTAGTTGCGCCAATCACTGCAGATGATGAAGTGGTTGAAGTCAGTCACTTGCAACATCAGTTAGTGAGTCAGACGTGATGAAAACTTTTGAAGCTCAGACCAAATTCACTTTCATACCAGACATATCATCTGGCGTCTCTGGTGGCAAGATCCTAAGTCGTAACATTGTGTACAGCCAGGTTTGTATTATATAAGGTGGAAGTCTTTAGGGATGGGGTCAGAAGGACGCACTGGATCTCCATAAAAAGGACAAACACAGCCTTCCTGTCCTTCTCCTTCTCTGGTCTAGCTGCAGCTTTCCTCATATTCATATTTGAGCTGTGTGTTCTGTTTCTGTGAGGTTTCCAGATTTGAACTTTGTACAAATGTCGCACTGGTCTTTCTTGGTTGAAGGTGAACCCAAATTGTTTTTCTTGAACTTTTGGCAGAACACTTGATAGCTCAATGTGGCTTTCACCCTCTCTGCAAAGTTCTCCATCTATACTTGATGCAGATCTGACGTTTTCTGGATTGTCATCTGTAGACAGGAGGATATCTTCGAAAGTTTGTCAAAAAATTCCTCTTTATGGAACAACTTGTCATCCTTGGCTCTCTCATGGTGGGCGTGATGTGTTCTAAGGGACCTCTTGTTTGTTTGTTTTTTCGGAGAAGACACTTTAAATAAACCAGTGGGTCAGGCCTGTGGTGTTCTTGAAGATTGTTTTACAAACAGGTGTTCTTTGACCATTGACTCTTGTAAGTGGTATTGAAGGCTATAATTTCTCCTTGGGTTTTCCCTTGCTGAGTAAGATCTCTTTTTGTCTATCATGTTTATCGTGGCATATACGTAGGCTCTCTTTTCTTTCCAAGATAGTGACCAGTGATGTCATTGCATTTTGTACCAACCAGTTTACAACTGCAAAGGACATCAAGTTCACATCCTGCTCGCTTCGTGTCTTGACATGGGTAGAGGCATCCCCAGTTCTTTCAACCTCTTCCTTTTGTTACCCTTCCAATCGTTTTCATGCCGTGTCCTTTTCGCAGAGATCAAAGGTGACATAACTGTTGTATTACCAGCTGATGTGACATTAGACTGGTCACGGTGATCACTTTCCACTGCGCTGAGGGTAAGAGGTGTCGCAGCAAGAGTGACATCATCTTTTTAAATGTTATAGCGTTATATAAGCTAAGGTTTGATATAAAGATAAAGCATTAGGCTATGACACTGAGAAAATAATCTACTCAAAACACAAACGAAATGAACTTTCAAAGAAAGTCGAACGATGTTTCAGAAGGTAAGGTCTGCAATAAACAGAGCAAATAAAAAAGAAAAAAAAAAGAAAAAGCGCTTTAAAAAACAACGATCGTTCGGGGGCAGACAGTGTGGTGGACAGGTCCCACAATTATTATTTTTTTGAGTGAGTTAGTAAAGGAGGAAATGCTATCTACTTCGTCCATTCAATTGTGAAGGAAAAATAATTAGGAGAAGAGCCAGTAGTCCGAATAA
Source organism: Aplysia californica (assembly GCF_000002075.1). Classification (NCBI taxonomy): domain Eukaryota; kingdom Metazoa; phylum Mollusca; class Gastropoda; order Aplysiida; family Aplysiidae; genus Aplysia; species Aplysia californica. The sequence continues at coordinate 88,968 of NW_004797493.1, read as the reverse complement.
GGGAAAATGCCTTCACAATCAGTGAATTTCGAGTACAGAGACAAAGAAAAACACGCGGACAGAAAACATAGTTTCATATAAAACAAAATCCATAAAGATGCATTTCAAATACCGGAATTGTCACGAGATAAACAGTTCTGTGGGAACAGTGGGGAGTTTTAGTCATTAATAACGTTATCAGCAGCATTAAAACGAAGAAAAAAGAGGAAACAACCAGATCTATATAACTCCCCGATGAAACCAACAAGACATATTACACAAATATTCCTTTGGAGAGCTCCCACGGTTATGTGAGCAAATTCTGGACTATTACAGGTCTGAATCTGATTTCAAACGAAGTCCGTAGAGGAGTCAGAGCCGGGGTTAGTCGGTAACGTAGCAAGTGGCCCCTCATTGTTAGCGCGATAAAAACATCCAACCCTCATTCCGTCCCTCGCAGGTGGGATAGTCGGAATTATCGGGCTAAAATCCGATGGGTGCCGGGTTATACGGTTTTATTTCTGATGTTTTAAAGACATTTCTAGACAAAATTCAGATCTGTCTTTGAGTGAGCATATGAAATGGACAATTTACTATCGGTAGCGCCAATAATTTTTTTGGGGGGATATTTTGTGGGTTAGTCGGTTTTATCACCAGGCCGACGATATTTATATTAACTAACCGTGTGTTCTGTCATGATGTGTCAGGTTGCTGGGTGAGTCTGTGATGTGTAAGGATGGACATAACTAACCATGTGTTCTCTCTATGACGTGTGTGTTCTGTCATGATGTGTCAGTCTGCTGGGTGAGTCTGTGATGTGTAAGGATGGACATAACTAACCATGTGTTCTGTCATGGTGTGTAGGTTGCTAGGGGAGTCTGTGCTGTGCAAGGAGCGAGCACTCGGCATCTGTGAGCTCCGGGGGGCGGTGTCGGCCGACAGACTGGTGACGTCACGGCGTGAGCTGGAGCTGGGGAGACGGCAGATCGGCTCGTACTGTCCTGGTACGTGTGTGTGTGTGTGTGTGTGTGTGTGTGTGTGTGTGTGTGTGTGTGTGTGTGTGTGTGTGTGTGTGTGTGTGCTGCGTTCGTTTGTTCATTTGTTCGTTTAATCATTCTTTCATTCATTCATTCATTCATTCATTCATTCATTCCTTCGTTCGTTTGTTCATTCCTTCATTTATTCATTCTAAACTGATTAGTTGTTGCACATAATATCATATAATGTTCCCCTTCCCAAGAGCAAGAAACATGACAGCTGTTTTCTCAATGTTTGACGATGACCGATACATAGGCAAACGAAAATATTTCTCCAGCGAAACGGAAGATTTAGAAGCACTTTAGGCTAAGATGATGTCGTGTAGATGTGTAGATCTACCGTCTGCTGCTGTGGACGATTCTGGCAGAGAAAGATTGGCCACATTTTGAACAGTTCACAGCTCCACTTCCACTTGAGATAGTGCCCAGCTTGGGGGCTTCTCTGTTCACCACAGAATTTCTTCTTGGTGAGTCTAGTGGACCAATAGAACACCTTGATGCACATTGCAGGAACACCTTCTGTGCGTTAGTTTTAGTAACAGTTTTACGGCTCTTGCAGCACAATAAGGACATAGTTTCGATAAGAGCCGGAGATGAGAGGTGTTACAAGACAGCAACAGGGGGATCAGAGAACAAGACCATAGATGTGCCAACCATCCACACAGTCCACTTTACCAAATACAATGTATTACCAAATATATAT
>NW_004797493.1:83964-85536 GCF_000002075.1 Aplysia californica | reverse complement strand
AGGAAATTTTGAATTTTGCCCGGGTGGCGGCCGAAGCCTACTCTTATCGATTTTAGACCACCAAGGGATCTTTAACGTGCGCAACTTGCACACGGGTCCTCTCAGATTTTTCGCCCTTGTCCGAGAAGGCTAAGTGTAGATATTTCCTACCAGAAGATCAGGGGTGTGGCTGAAAGACAGCAGTAGGAAGGAGCCAAGGAGTAGCAGTAGAAAGGTTGCAGAAAGAGTCAGGAGCCCAGAGGAGGGAGCAGAGAAGGTGAGGGGGTGGGGGCAGAAAGTGGAGACAAAAGCAGACGACAGAACATTGCTAGAGAGTAGGAAAGGCGGTGAAAAGAGACTATTTTAGGGAAGAAGATTTCCCATCGCTACCCGGATTCGAACCCGGGACCTATTGAATGAGAGGCGGACACCTTAAGCTCTAGACCACGAGCACCCCACACACAATGCCTTGAGGTGAACCTAACGACCCTTTAGGAAATGCTGAATAAATAAATAAATAAATAAATAAATAGATAAATAGATAGATAAATAAATAAATAAATAGATAAATAAATAAATACATAAATAAACAAGAAGTGTTTGACCCGCATGGAGACCCGTAGTTTACAAGAACACAACAGACAATGTTGGAGACCGCTCAAGCCCAACTGGAGGAATCTACGACCAAGCGTCCACCATTCCAAAGAGAAGAAACTCCCAGAGTTGTCTACATCTACTTGATCTTTGTAAGAAAACTATTGAGTAGCCGAAATGTTTCCATTTCTAAAACGAAAATAATTTCGAGGGTTATGTCGCCTACGTCTTTACTATAGTTTTTTTTTTCAGTTCAAATATGCACAAAACAAATTCAAAGCCGCTCACAAAGATTAAATTACAGCTAACAAATCCAAATATACAAATGACGTCATAAAAGGCCTAATACAACAATAGCAAGTTCAAATGTAAACGTAGAAATCTCAAAAGTAACACATAGCAAGTTCAAATGTAAACGTAGAAATCTCAAAAGTAACACATAGCAAGTTCAAATGTAAACATAGAAATCTCAAATGTAACTCATAGCAAATTCAAATGCCGTATAGCAAGTTCAAATGTAAATATGCTTGAACTGGAGAAAACAGAGGCTAAAAGTAGGCTATAAGAAGTATGTCAAGGTAAAAAGTAAAGGTTTGGGGAATTTTGCCATGAAAAAAATAAATGTAAGCCGTGTGGTGCCACAAGGAAAAAATCACGTGAAACAAAAACTAATTGTTAATTTTTTAAATCCAAAAATAAACCCACATGTCTAAACAGAAACGAATGGTTATGATACAAATCAACAAACTGCTGGTGTATGTAGAACTAACTGGATGAATTATTGTAAAGCCAAGTTTACTTTTATTTACTTATTGTTGCACTACAAAACGCTATGGCTTATAGGCTTGCATTGATCTGAAGGCTGCTGCCATTTTCACTAAAGTCACAGCTTGGGTTTTTTGTACCATCATCTGGGCAAGTGTTTCCATCCTTTGTCGGTTAGTCAGCTGAGTGAGCATTTTAGTCTCTTGCTTCAGCGAACATCTGGTTCAAACCGTA
>NW_004797493.1:81608-83818 GCF_000002075.1 Aplysia californica | reverse complement strand
CCCCCCCAAAAAAAATGTTCAATTAATGGTGAAATGGTATAGGTCTAAGGACCCTATCAACAGTATTAGGTTATTTCAGAGGCAAGACTTCCGAGATCAACGTCTATCTCCGAAAACACCGATCTAAAGGGGACATTCGTGTAAAGTGTCTTTCCCAAAGACACAACGCCAGACCGAACTGAGACTCGAACCCCCGAACTCGAACCTCACGATGACAGGTCCGATAGCCTAACCACTATACTACCCACGCCACAGAATCGTATTTCCAAAGTAAGATCACAGGTCCGATAGTCTAACCACTATGCTACCCACGCCACTAAATCGTCTTTCTAAAGTAAGAAAGGTTTTCACAGATGATAAGACAAGGTACGTAAGTGGCAAACTATTTCCCCTCGAGACCATTTGAGGAAACTAAACTGTTAAATGAAGCACACACAAAAATTATTCTTCAAAAATGAAAATGAAAATGAAAATAAACTAGTTTAAACAAAAAAGAATGGTTATAATACAAATTCACAAACTTTTTTTTTTAGTAAGAGTTTTGCGGCACTCGCAACACAATAACGCCATATAGATGCAGAAGGTTAGAGGTGTCACAAGAGAGGAACCACCCACAAATTCACAAACACTGATATATGTACAAGGTTATAAGTACTTTGATGACATGTAGGTCCCAGTTGACACCAAATACTACAGCACTACTGGACGCTTCAGCCTAGGCTTGCATTGATGATCTGAAGGCTGCTGTCATATTCACTACAGTCACAGCTTGGGTTTTTTGTTCCATCATCTGGGCAAGTGTGACCATCCTTTGTTGATGAGTCAGCTGAGGGAGCATTTGGTCTTTTGCTTCAGCGAGCCACGGTTTCAAATCATATTTCCAAATTTACAAGCGTTCTCGTAGACGTTAAGAAAAGGTGTGTAGGGGGGAAGATATTTCACCCCCTATCTATTGAGGAGTTTCCATTTCAAGCTTGCCTCAATGCACGAGCGTTGTTACATACAAAGCATACTTCTTCGACCCTGCACTACTGGAACAAAACATTGACCACTCCGTGATCTTCCTCGGTGTCTCTTCGCCAACAGCTTGCTACCAGCCTCATCGAAGACAAATCCCTACGGCTAAGAGTTTTGCATCAGCTTCGGGATTTTATTTTAAGGTGATCAATTCATCCTAAAATTAAACTGCTTATGGCTGTCGTCAGCTCAGTTTGAGCACATCAAAATGCTTTTCACGCTGAATAACCTTTGTGGAGGATATTGCTCTTGCTATGTGGCATTTAAACCTGCTATTGTGTTACATTTGGATTTGCTATTTGTACATTTGAATTTGTTACGCACAATTGTGCACTAAAATTTCCTATTGTACATTTGAACTTTCTATATGGCGTGAAACTTTCTATGTGGCATTTGAACTTGCTATGTGGCATTTGTATTTCTTATGTGTACATTTTGATTTGAAAACCCCCCAACTATATAGCATCATCTTAAGCATGTCTATGCCCATTTAGATACAAAATAATCCAGATTGAAAGGACAAAACAAAAACCTCCAATGCAATTTTGTCTCTCCCCGCCCCAGGCACTGCCACCACGTGTCTGGACATGATGAGCTGTATGTTTGACCCCCAGGTCTTCCAGCAGGCCATGAACCGGAAGCTGTACAGCAAAGCTTGTGGGTATGTGCCGAATACTGTACCCCCTTTGTGACCTAGGGTTTTTCCAACTTTTACTGAGCCCAATATTTTTTTTTTAAGTTTTACTCAGGTTTCACGGCGCTCACAACTGCATAAGGTCATATGAGCGCCAAGGGGCGGGTGTCAACAGAGAAGTCCAAACGGGGAATCAGACTTACTCTGCTCACCTCTCTAGCCTCAACAGCACAAAGTCTGTTTCGACTATCAAGGCATCCCGGAAATGGCAGTTCACAAGAGAGTGACAAACATACAAAAGAAGTAGAGTAAAAATGACGATAGTAAGGACGAGGAAAGAAAAAGCAACAGTTCCCCCTATGTTGTTCCGGCACAGTATGAGCATGACATTGATGAATCAGCCCGTTTACAATTCTACTGTGCATAAGAACATGTTACTATCCCCCCTTCGGGAATGGCCTAAAGACAATCCAGTTTTTTGCTAGCCATGACATTCAAAGCTGTTGTAATGCTGTGATAAAATCCCATAGTATATAAACCCACCAAGTATGAAAGGAGC
>NW_004797493.1:79178-80188 GCF_000002075.1 Aplysia californica | reverse complement strand
TGTGTGTGTGTGTGGAATAAGTGTGCACGGCCAGGGAACGGAAACCTCACTTGTTTATTACAATGGCGTCTTAGAAGAAGGACTTTCCCAAGATTAGATCTAAACGAAACTAATGAAAAACTGAAAATTAAACAACAGTGACTTCAGACTCCTAAATAGAACTGTGCACCCTTTAAAAGATTCTGAACCACCTTTAATTTGTTTCAAATTGGAAAATTGAGTGATTGGGAAGTTTGAGGCGTCCAAAGTGACGAACGTTCACAAATATAGTAATGATGTATAGATAATAACCTACTTAAGGAATATAGATATCTATGGCATCAATAGAAACATCTACAAATTTGACTCTCTGGTGTCCATTTTTGGCCAATATTTCCATTTGTGGAATCATAGCGAGAAGTCAGGCGTTTTGTCAGCGAGCCTCTGACGTTTTACGTTTTAGATAAGAGAAACTGACAAGGAAAGATTTGTTAATGTGTGTGACGTCACTGCTGCGAGCTCCAGTATTATATATAACCTCTTTGGGTATAATATACAATGTACATGTATTATTATGCCACAAGGCATTAACCCTCCCCCCCCCCCCCCCTTTCTTCTTCCGGTTTCAGACATCGCAAACGCGGACCACCACACAGACGACACGGGCAATAATGCCAACATTTCCAGGGATTGGGATGTCCGATTATGTCCCTTGATGTTCTCACTTTGTCTTTTACTTCAGGATTTTCTGTTGAATAATCGGCTGTTAAACCATTTCCTCACGGTTCCCATATTGGACAGTTACTAATCTAACAGTTGGCTTCTTTGTCTTTAGCAGATCTTGTTGCCTTTCAAATCATGTTTCTTTATTACTAAAATAATTATTACATTAATGTTAGTACTATTACTATTATTGTTGATATTCTTCAACTTTTACTTGTATTACAAATAGTGGAACTATCATTACCTCCATCATTATAAGAATGCATCGCATTTATTATTGTTTCATTATTATATTATTATTATTATTA
>NW_004797493.1:75451-76630 GCF_000002075.1 Aplysia californica | reverse complement strand
GTCTCATTTAAGTGAAAAGTTGGTTATTTCCCATGTTAGAAGATATTGGTTATGGGTTGGGATTTTGTTCCTTGAGCATGTTCAATTTTTCAATCCATCAAAAGTTGTTGTTCTCATGTCTGCTGATGTTTCATGTTTGACAGGTGTCCCTGGTTTTAGTAATGTGCCAGCATCAGAGGTCCAGAGGTCCAAATGTCGTTTTTTTCTTCTTTTTTCTTACATTTTTCTTTCCTCATCTAAATCTAGATCTAGATTTACAGCTGAAAGTTACAGGGATGATATTTTTGGGGGTTTTTTCTTTCTGACTGATGTGTATTGTTTTCTTTCCAAATACACAACAAATTACTGATACTGATATTATGTTCTGTTTTCAATTTTCCTGCACATAAAACATGAATATCATGAAACTTCGTGTTGAAAAGCATGTCACGAATGGTGTTACGGTAATTTGCAGAATTTTTGCATAATTTTGCTTTTTCTTTTCACAATTTGGCCATCTAAATTTGCATAATTCTACTGGGACAGTCAAATGTCAAACATAAACTCTCCAGCTTTTGCACAGCGACTTGTATCATTGTGTCTTAACAGATCAATATTTTTGTAAACACCTGTTAGCTCTGTTCTAGAAAATTCCTTAATAAATACATGTATTGGGAATAAGTGTTCACTATAAAACTAATTTCTTGTAACAAGTTTTGCCACTAAAAAGTGTCATAGGTGAGCTGTGACGTAGGCCATATGTGTATACAAAATGTGTGTGAGAAGTGGGAAGTGCTATGAACAATTCCATTTTCCGCGTGAAGGAGGTTTGTAGTAGTTTCTATATAATTATGGAGAACAGTTTTTTTTTAACCTAACCCCAATTGATGTGGAAAAATATGATTACGTTAAGACAAATTGAGACGAACTGCTGGGCAAAACATGGTTGGTATTGATTCACCCGTTAAAGAGATATTTGATAGTTGAGATACACAATATGTACATGTAATATATATGGTTTCCACTGTATGTACGTGTGGTTGTGTCTGATGTGGAGATGCACAATATGTACATGTAATATATGGTTTCCACTGTATGTACATGTGGTTGTGTCTGATGTGGAGATACAAAATATGTACATGTAATATAATATGATCCACGACACGTACTTGTGGTTGTGTTTGATGTACTGTGTGTACA
>NW_004797493.1:71505-74139 GCF_000002075.1 Aplysia californica | reverse complement strand
GCAGTAAGAAGGAGCCAAGGAGTAGCAGTAGAAAGACAGCAGTAAGAAGGAGCCAAGGAGTAGCAGTAGAAAGACAGCAGTAAGAAGGAGCCAAGGAGTAGCAGTAGAAAGACAGCAGTAAGAGTCAGGAGCTCAGAGGAGGGAGCAAAGGGGGTGAGGGGAGGAGGCAGAAAGTGGAGACGAAAGCAGACGACAGAACATTGCTAGAGAGCAGGAAAGGAGGTGAAAGGAGAATGTGTTTAGTTTTAGAAAAGAGTTTTACGGCACTTGCAACACATAAGGTCATATAAGTGCCGAAGAATAGAGGTGTTACAAGAGAGGACAAACACAAAAAAGAAGCAAGGGAGATAAGGACGATAGATGTTCGATTGGAAAGAAGAAGCAAATCACACCAGAGCACCCGCCAACCACCCACAAAGGACAATGTGTATACATACGACACCATAAAAAAATAGAGAAAAACGGCATCTAGTGAAAAATACGCATTTATTTATAACCATCATGGACCATGAAGCTTGCACCAAAAATTTAAAAATCTCCCAATACATAGATCTGCACCAACCAGTGGCAAAATGCTTTGATCTAGGTCTAGGATTTTCCCATAGGTTTATAGCACAATATCCTAGATCGTGTACTGTGATGTATACCTCCGGTGGCCAAATGCTTTGTTCTAGGATTGTCCCCACAGGTTTATAGCACAACACCCTAGATCGTGTACTGTGACGGACTTCCGGTTCACCATATGGAGCGCATCCTAATTTGAGCCCAATGTAATTGCTATTCATTACAACAACAAAAATTGGGGGAGGGGGTGGAGACAGTTGTGCCGCGTGCATTCCACTGGGTAAGTAGTAGGTCAATAAGTCAGTTAATAAATAAAATATGTGAACGGGTTTAAGGCCCCTATCAACACCATTAGGTCATTGAAAAGATGAAACGTCTACCTCCAAATACAACCCAGCGAGATGGGCTGAGAGATGAGCGGGCACAGATGAGCTGACTGACAGATGAGCTGACTGACAGATGGGCTGACTGACAAATGGGCTGACTGACAGATGAGCTGACTGACAGATGAGCTGACTGACAGATGAGCTGACTGAGAGTATTGATGAACACTCCACAACACAACCCCAGCTCAACAACGCCTAGGCTGGGTTACGAACCAGGGCCATCTGCTCCGTGGTCCAGCATGACACCAACTGATCTGACACAACATTCGCTGACTGAGCCAACTGAGCTGATGGACCATTCGCTGACTGAGCCAACTGATCTGACGGAACATTCGGCTACAGCGACAACTACAGTACAGCGAGAGGTTTCAGAAGTTTGCGCGGAATCACACCAGCTGTTGTCTAAGATGGATTACTTCCACAGAAATTAAACGCTTTCTTTTTCCTTTATTTCAGTTTGACAGAGCGGCCCATGGTGCTTTGTTCATTTGTTTGTTCCTTTGTTAGTTTGTTCGTTTTTGTTTTAGTTTTCGTAAGAGTTTTACGGCACTTGCAACACAATAAGGTCATATAAGTGCCGAAGATTAGAGGCGTTACAAGAGAGTAACAAACACAAAAAAGAAGGAGGGGAGATAAAGACGATAGATGTTTGATAGGAAAGAAGGAGCAAACCACACCAGAGCACCCGCCAACCACTCACACCAAGATGAATGTTTGATTGGAGGAAAGACAAGGAGGCAAACGAGCTCATCCTCCATAAGCTGCTTACATCGTCCCATAGACTTGAACAATTAGACTATCCTAGACCAGCTACTGTCATGGCCGACACTCTCTACAAAAACTGTGCAACACAGGTGCGCACCATGAGCGCGCTAATAAACAGACAAACACCAGTCTCACATGGTCAGGTGCACACCATGAGCGCGCTAATAAACAGACAAATACCAGTCTTGCATGGTCAGGTGCGCATTCAAACCGTTCCCCTACGTGCTCTTCATTCAGTCCAGGCACATGGGGCTGGAAGGGTCAAAGTTCACCGACTGGTCGCACACAGAGTCAAGCGGTGCGCTCTGTGCCACGCAGGAAGTAGGGAACAGTACACAATCGAAGATGTTGTTTATAAAGCATGTCTCTGCATTGTCCAAAGAAAAGAAACGGTGAAAAACGGAATCACTTTTTCCATGGTTTTACAGCTATTTGGCTTTAAAAACACCACAAAGCCGATTATGCAACCAGGCCTCCATGTAAGATGCACTTGCCCAAAGATTTCTATAGAAATAAATACACTCCAAAACAAAACAAGGGAGAGCAAACAATAGTAGTCAAAAAAAACCAGCACGGTTGACAGAAATATTGGTGATAGCTACAGATTGCTCTCTGAGGTCATCAAAATAAAACAGCATCAATACAAGTATGTACATGAGTAAATGACATTGCTTAAGTCAGTCATCGGCTATATATATATATATATAAATATAATACAAGACATAGTTTATTATTCCTCTGTCATGAACAACACACAACATGGAGCACCATTATGTCGATTCACCGCACTCGCCCACAATGCAACATACACAACAAGGGGAGGGGTGTGGGGGAACGATGCTGGGAGTACAGTACAGTTTGTGTGCAATTAATTCTGTCTAGAGATGAGAAGGATGTCGCTGTAAACACCCCCTCCCCC
>NW_004797493.1:69250-71405 GCF_000002075.1 Aplysia californica | reverse complement strand
TCCCCCCCCCCCCTTCCAACCACCCGTCCTCATCAATACTACCGTAAACTGACAAAACGCCATTTTCTAATTTTGGCACCAATTTGGCACCAGGAACAATTGTTCAATAAATGATGAAAATAATAATAATATCAGTAATGATAATAATAATAATAAAATTAGATTCCATTAACAAAGAGCGCACTCTACAAGGCCGCACACATTTCACAATTAGATATGACCCTGTCAGACCCATATGTATTCTGAAACATTCTCAGCATCCTGCCAACAGTTTCAACACCTACGGGCCGGCCTCACACGCGACTCTCAGTTCCCCATTCCTCCTCAATCAACGAGAATTGTTTCTACATCTATCTGTAATCACGTTCTGCTTGATGGGAAAACTCTCGATCCCAATCATGAAGGTCATTGTGCGAGTGGACACCGTCTGTGTTTGTGAATTTCCTCAATCACCTCGGGTTTGGAGAAATACATTTTCTAAACTAATTTCAACGCCTTCCATATTTGACTGCCAAAAATCGAAAACAAAATAACTAAACGGAACTAATCCTTGAGTTAACTTCCATAGTTTGACAGTCCTTGGAGAGTTCTTGGAAACTGGAACGTTACGTTTAGCACGTTTTGACTGATGTGTTTGGAGTAAAATTCACCACAAAATGGTTTGTTTTTTTTTAAGTACAGAGAAGGTGTTGAGCCAAAAAAACAAACATTGGAAAGAAATTGCCAAACTGGCAGAAAAGTGCCCCGGTTTTTTTCCGATCGCTTGTGACAATGACAACACGCACCTCCATCAAGGCATTACTCCTACCCAGCTGCACAGAGATAAAAATACGGCATACAAAATCTGGTTCAATGGGAATATTTCTCTATATAGGAAAAAGTATCTTCTGATCAAAACACTAGCCACTAGTCTATATACGGCTCCAACAACTTGTTTCAAGTGTTAAGGCCTATTGATGTGGGTCAAGTTTCTTACAATATTTGGACATGAAAGAATTAAGGCTAACGCACGATCATTGCACACATTTGTCGGACCTTACCACAAGTCCAGCATCTCCCTACAAGCCATAGACAAAGAGGAGTTTTGGGGCGTGGCAAATCTCTGTGACATAAAGTCATCTCTCTTTCATACATATGGACAAAAGCGAAAAGAAAACATGTCATTTTTTTCTTTTTTACACAAAACATTCTCGTTGGCACATATTTGGGCTGCTATATACATCTCTTTTGCCACAAATTAGGCTACTTTAAAATCATGATGGGGAAAAGTTTCTTTTCTGTCAAGGAGGTCAAAAAGACATAACTCGTACTCAGTAAGTCATACACAATGGGGGAAATTAAACCCATCATTCTTCTGAAAACAGTCGTAAACCGATCAAAAAATAAAACAGTCGTGAGTCGTGAACGGAACAAAAAAGAAAACAGTCAAAAAAGAAAACAGTCGTAAACGGAACAAAAAAGAAAACAGTCGTAAACGGAAAAAGAAAAAGAAAAGAAATCCCAGATATTATTGTCCTTCTACTTGAGCAACCTCTCCAAACCAAAAACCCGACAAATTCCAGGAAGAAAACCGTACACAATGGGGGAAAACTGTGTCCATCTCCATTTCCCAGGAAGAAAACCGTGTCCATCTCAATTTCCCAGGAAGAAAACCGTGTCCATCTCGATTTCCCAGGAAGAAAACCGTGTCCATCTCGATTTCCCAGGAAGAAAACGCGTCCGTCTCCCAGATTTCAGTAGGAGTGGACTCCAGTGTGGTCAGCCATCTTGTGCTGTCAGCCATCTTGTGCTGTCAGCTGACTCATCGGGTGCCGGAGACAACACATGTTTTCTTGACTAGATGTACAAACTTTTTTTACAACCGCGTCGGACCGTATTCCCGGTATACCCCGGAATGCACAAACCGACACCTCTGCCCCGAGGCCAAGTATAGGCTCAAGTTTGGGTGAGAAATCAAGCCAAAAAAGGAAAGGGCAGCTTGTGAACAAAGGGCAAGTACTCTCCTTGACTTCAACAAGCAAAAACAGAATCACCGAGAGCCTTGAGAACAAAGGGCAAGTACTCTCCTTGACTTCAACAAGCAAAAACAGAATCACCGAGAGCCTTGAGAACAAAGGGCAAGTACTCTCCTTGACTTCAACAAGCAAAAACAGAA
>NW_004797493.1:67646-68959 GCF_000002075.1 Aplysia californica | reverse complement strand
CCCCCCAGTCTGTTCATGTTTTGAGCATGAACATTATTTGTATTCTCGTTACATGACAACAGAACAAAAACAAACACAAACAAAACACATTCGTAGAAAGCAAAGTGGAAAAGAATTTTGGCCTTAAAACCCTACTTCACAAAATAAATTCATCCAAATTGTCTACAAAAAACAACAACTTCTGGACAGGTTGAGAGGGAGAGGTCCAGAACCGGGGACAAGTTAGTCGTAATCTCTCCACCAGGGGGGCACGACCACGTCACAAACTGTCCATGGCAGATGTTCCCTCTTGCTTTTCTTCTGGGCTCTTCTGGGAATAAATTTTAAAAAACAAAACAATAAATGCAAGAACTTAGTTTTGACGCAATTCCGACTTTCGATTAAATACACACAAAACCCCCCCCAATAAATTCAAGAATGTAGTTTTGGCAGAATTCAGAATTTCCCTGACTCCGAAAAAACAACTGGTATAGGACAATAAATGGTTCTCGTTACTGATTGTCCCAATGCACTAGTGACTTCATTTACAGAACACCAGTTGTCATCTGATGTAACAAGTGCGGTCTACAACGACGCAAGTGTACAATAGTCACTCTGGATACTACAGGAAACCATTGTTCAAATCTAACACAACATATGTTTATGGACGTACAACTCTCACACACAACCCGGCATCCCACTTCAAAGGAAGAGCCTTGCATGCACTTAGACACAAGTACAGAAAGAAGAAGTAAAAAAGTTCCATGTAAAACTGTCAAAGAGAACGCATGATCAAGAACGTGAAAGTCCATCATACATTTGGGAATCTGCAGTTTGCACACTTACAAACATGAATTTAAAAAATATACCTGGTGTCTCCCCCAGTGAAGAATACTGAGGAAAACATGAATTCTGCCACAAACTTCCATTTCTGCCTTTGTTAATTTTGGTACAATATTCAGCTTGTACATTTTGTGTCCATCGTTACTCCATCATTACTGCATTATCACTGCATCGTTACTACCTCGTTACTACATCGTTACTACCTCGTTACTACATCATTACTGCATCGTTACTCCCTCTTTACTCCATCGTTACTGCCTCGTTACTACATCATTAATGCATTATCACTGCATCGTTACTACCTCGTTACTCCATCGTTACTACCTCGTTACTACTTGAATCAGAAATGGCTAAAGTCATCTTCTAGTGACATTTCTGAAATATTTGTGTACAAAAGGAATAGCAAAAGTTGACAGTTAGTTTTGGTACGAGTTTTACTGCACTTGCAACACAATTTGATCATTGTACGAGTGCCTAAGAATTGAGATGTT
>NW_004797493.1:63635-67546 GCF_000002075.1 Aplysia californica | reverse complement strand
ACTACCTCGTTACTACATCGTTACTGCATTATCACTGCATCGTTACTGCATCGTTACTACCTCGTTACTACCTCGTTACTACATCATTACTACCTCGTTACTACATCGTTACTGCATTATCACTGCATCGTTACTGCATCGTTACTACCTCGTTACTACCTCGTTACTACATCATTACTACCTCGTTACTACATCGTTACTGCATTATCACTGCATCGTTACTACCTCGTTACTCCATCATTACTGCATTATCACTGCATTGTTACTACCTCGTTACTACATCATTACTGCATTATCACTGCATCGTTACTACCTCGTTACTACATCGTTACTACCTCGTTACTACATCATTACTGCATCGTTACTCCCTCTTTACTCCATCGTTACTGCCTCGTTACTACATCATTAATGCATTATCACTGCATCGTTACTACCTCGTTACTCCATCGTTACTACCTCGTTACTACTTGAATCAGAAATGGCTAAAGTCATCTTCTAGTGACATTTCTGAAATATTTGTGTACAAAAGGAATAGCAAAAGTTGACAGTTAGTTTTGGTACGAGTTTTACTGCACTTGCAACACAATTTGATCATTGTACGAGTGCCTAAGAATTGAGATGTTACTAGCTAGTAAAATACAAAGAAAAGAAGGAGCGATAAGGACGACAGATGTTTGATAGAGAAGAAGGAGCAAAATACTTCAGAGCACCCACCAACCACCCACAGCAGTTGTTCTTATGAACAGATGAAAGAAAGGCAGTAATCCTCCATATTTTCCCGCCATTTATGCCAATGTCCCCTCCAGGTTTTCCCATTCGTCGTACATCGCCTGCGACTTACCTGTGCCACATCTGGCGTCTGCTCCTTCACAAACAAATCCTCCAGCTCCTCCTCCTCCTCCTCCCTCATAGCTTCCTCCCGGGATGTCGTTCCCCTGTCTTGCAAGTCGATGCTCATGCGAGCCTCGATGTTCGTCTGTGCGGGTAGCGCTGAGCCAATCAGCTGGTGGTCTGACTCGGTCCAGACTGTGTCCATCATCTCCACACCAGTCTCCGTACTCTCCCCCGACAAATGTCTCGGCACGGACGCTGAGGTCTCTTCGGAAACATCCTCCCCAGTTGAAGTGGCTATTGGCAAAGAAGTTCCTTTTCCTTCTTCGGGGTGGTTGGACGAAGTTGGAGAGAATGGTTTGATATCCTGGTCCATTGCCGCAATGTTTGAGGCCACTTCACCAGCCAAGATAGCAATGGCGTTAGCGTCTGCTTCCATCTCCTCTCCGTCCTGACCTTCACCCTGAGCAGCCCTCGATGACGTATCGTTCTCGCTGAAGCTCGTGCGACTGTTTCCATACGGAGACGCTGAAGCCGGATTGCTAGAAGAAGAAGAAGAAGAGGAAGGGCTGTGGTTTAGAGTAGCGAGACGGCCGAGGCCCACCTGAAGAGAGTCTGCCGTAGGTCCGGGGTGAGAGAGGGGGGACGTTGAGCCCTGTGACTGGGGCGGAGAGAGAGTAGCCGAGGGTGAAGCGGACACATCATGGAAGTGGGGTACACGTGGGGTGGAAGGGGACGCCAGTCCAGGGCTGTTGGTTGTCACGGTGACCGGTGAGTGAGGGTGGTAAGTGGAGGAGGCAGAGTATTCCCACCGCTTGGAGGAGGAGGAGGGGGAGGGGGAGGGGGAAGAAGTGGCCTGAGCTGAGAGCGCAGACGAAGAAAGCAATGTCGTTGTTGCAGCGACAGGTACTGTCGGGGTGGTGGTGGTGGATGATGTCGTTGTACCGGCAGTGCCAGAGTTGTTCTCCACCTCCCCCTCCTTCACCTCAACTCCCTCTCCCTCCTCCTCTCCCTCCCCACTCACGAGCCCGGCAAAAGATGATCGGATCTGCGGAGGGTTGCGACCACTGCTAATGGCCTCAGCCTCCTGGCCCATGGTCTCCACGGCCCGCTCCATGCGGCGCACCAGCTGATGCAACATGTCCGCCCTCTCGTTGGACGAGTTCTCCGGGATGGGGCTGAGCTCGCTGTAGCCGGGGCCTCGACGAACCAATCGGCCGCTGTCAGGGGCCGTGAGGAGGGGCTGAGGGAGACTGCCGGGGGTAGACAGAAGACCTCGCAGGGGGAGGCTCCGCAGCAGCTCAGCCGGGGGGAGGCAGTGAGAGGATGGTTGGGAGGAGGAGGAGGAGGTAGAGGCACTTCCCTCCTTCCTCTCTCCTGGGGCAGACTCCTCCTCCTCCTCCTCCTCCTCCTCGATGGACTCCTGATGGATGGCGGGGTCACAGAACGTGGTCACACGGCGCGCCTCGTGGCGCTTGGGCGACATGGGGATGTCTGTGGGCATACGATCTTCCGAGCTGGTGGACGACCTCAGAGAGTGACCTTGACCTGTGCAATACGTTTTGTTTTGTTTTAGTAAGAGTTTTACGTCACTTGCAATGCAATAAGGTCATATAAGTGCCGAAGATTAGAGGTGTTACAAGAGAGTAACAAACACACAAAAAAAAAGAGAGGAGATGAAGACGATAGAAGTTTGATAGGAAAGAAGAAGCAAACCACACCAGAGCACCCACCAACCACCCACGGAATAAGTTTAGTAACAGCAACAGTTTTATGGCACTTGCAACCCAAATAGCTCAGATGAGCTCACAAGAATAAAGGTGTCACTACAGATTAAGAGATTAACATACACACAAATGAAGGAGGAGAGATAAAGAAGACAGAAGTTCAGTTGGAAAGAAGGGGCAAACCACATCAGAGCACCTGCCAACCCCCCACCTGTGAAATAATAACATGTGGACAGAAAGCACAAAAACAGTTTTCAACACACGGATGGGAAATTGATTTATTTTGACTTTACTTGACATGAAAATAAGCACATCAAAAACAGAAGTTGTGAAAGTGAGCCATGGTCATAGTCCCCTGGACATCCATGTCAATAGTAAACAACTGAAACAGGAGAAGGAGTTGAAATATCTAGGCCGGAACACACACCCTTCAGGTCACAAAGACACACACTCACCTGAGAAAGGCTTGTACAAGGTCTTCAAGCCACAGTGACACACACTTACCTACATACCTGAAACTGACACACACTCACCTGAGAAAGGCTTGTACGACGTCTTGAGGCCACAGTGACACACACTCACCTACACACCTGACACAGACACACACTCACCTACACACCTGACACAGACACACACTCACCTACACACCTGACACCTACACACACTCACCTACACACCTGACACAGACACACACTCACCCGAGAAAGGCTTGTACGAGGTCTTCAAGCCACAGTGACAGGTGGGCAGCATGGTCTGAGCGCGACTCTCCACGCGGTTCTCCACGGGGAAGTGACCGTAGGGCTCCAGGCACAGCTCCAGGCGGTCGTCGTTGCCGTTGTAGACAAAGAGCTGCACACAGACATGACACGGACATGACACAGATGTGACACAGATGTGACACAGACATGACATGGACATGACACAGACATGACACAGATGTGACACAGACATGACACAGTTTTTTAGTAAGAGTATTACGGCACTTGCAACACAATAAGGTCATAGAAGTGTGGAAGATGAGAGGTGTTACAAGAGAGTAACAAACACAAAAAAGATGTCTTGCAACATCTCTCTCTTGCCCTTTTTAACTCCCAGTGGAGCACAGGCCATCAACAACATTTCTCTAGCGAAGCCTGTCCTGTGCATCCTTTTCTGTCTGTTTCCACGATGTCCCCACCTTTTTCATTTCCACTTGCAACATAATAAAGTCATAATATAAGTGCTGGAGAAAAGGTTACGAGTTACAAGAGAGTAACAATCACAAAAAAGAAAGATAAGACCACACCAGAGCACCCTCATCCATTCTCCTACCATTCCCTGTACCTCCCTCCCCCTCCTCATTACACCTCTTCC
>NW_004797493.1:61076-62981 GCF_000002075.1 Aplysia californica | reverse complement strand
ACCTTCCCCGGCAGTAGCGGCAGCGTGCAGTGTTTCCCGTGCTCCAGCCCCATGTCTCGCTCCACCTGCTTGTAGAAGAGACCGTTGACGGAGAAGAGATGCGGCAGACGCTGGGCGTAGCTCCACATGTCGCGGTGCTCCAAGGCCGCGGTCAGCGCCAGGCTGGACAGACAGTGGTCGAGGCTGTCACCGCCTGAACCAGAGAAAACACACGCGGGTTGGTGACAGTGAGACGAGACACAACAGCTTTATGAAGGAACCAGGGAACACGTGGGTTGGTGACAGAGAGACAAAACAAAAGTTTTAGTTTTATTAAGGAACCAGGGGAACGCATGTTTAATACGTTTTAGTAAGAGTTTTACGGCACTTGCAACACAATAAAGTCATATAAGTGCCACAGATTAGAAGTGTTACAAGAGAGTAAGAAACACAAAAGAAGTAGGAGAAGAGATAAAGACAACAGATGTCTGATAGGAAAGAAGGAGCAAACTACACCAGAGCACCCGCCAACCACCCAAGGAACTCGTGTTTGAAACAATGGTAAAAAAAAAAAAACAGCTTTAGTATTTCTCAGATTTTTCCTGCACTAACAATAAAAATAGGTCGTATTAAGTGCAGAAGATGAACATTTTGAGTACTTTAGTCGACAGGCCGTAGTATTCCTTCTCAGCCGACACACAGAACAAATCTAACCAAAGAACAGAGCCACTTTACAGAAGTAAAAATACCAACGGCAGTCTTTCTAAGAAGATAGCTGAATGCTCAATAAACCTCTGGGAAGTTAAAAAAGCGTGTTTCTTCAGCTGTGAAGGTTTAAAAAAAAGTTTTTTAATTCTACCATGGCTTCTGCGTTCTAAACTGGGGCAATTCCTGGTAGTTGTCACTGTATGAACCTACGCTACTGGAAGTGGTAACGGTGGTGCTACAGAGTCCCATATAGAGGAAAAAACCCAAGGGTGGTGCTACTGACTGAAGTGTCTTTAGGCCATTCCCAAAGGGGGGGGGGGGGCAAATAACATCTCAAGTTCTCATGCACAGTAGAATTGTAAATTGTAAATGGGCTGATTCATCAATGTCACACTCATAACTGTGCCTGATCTACAACAGGGAACTGCTGCTTTTTCATTCCTAATCCTTACTATCGTCATTTTTCATCTACTTCTTTTGTATGTTTGTCACTCTCTTGTGACCCGCTATATCCGGGGTGCCTTGATAGTTGAAGCAGACTTTGTGCTGTTGAGACTAGAGAGGTGAGCAGAGGAAGTCTGATTCCCTGTATGGACTTCTCTGTTGACATACACCCCTTGGTGCTCATATGACCTTATGCAGTTGGGAGCGCTGTAAAACCTTACTAAAACAAAACTACATACAGAGAAAAGAAGGAACAATAAGGTCAATGTATGTTTGATGAGAAGAAGAAGCAAACGACACTAGTGCACCCACCAACCACCCACACAACAGGTTCAATCAGTAGACACAGGTACACAAGTGGTTGTCCCTGGCCTAATTCAGCTGGGTTGAACGCAAGCTCAGAGCTCTGTATATATTATTGCTGGCCAGTTGTGGCAGAGCTGAGCAGAAGAGAGAGAAGAACAGAGTGAAGAAGAGGTTCCATTCTACACTGGGCTACCTCTGGACAAACCAAAGACAGCTTCCAAACAAAGACCGCAGCGCCATCTCAACCAATGGGCAGGCTTTCCAGGGTACTTTTTTAGCTGAGTCAACTATCTTGTTATGCACAATCTTTGGCTGAGTGAACTATCTTGTTATGTACGATCTTTGACTGGGTGAACTATCTTGTTATGCACAATCTTTGGCTGAGTGAACTATCTTGTTATGTACGATCTTTGACTGGGTGAACTATCTTGTTATGCACAATCTTTGGCTGAGTGAACTATCTTGTTA
>NW_004797493.1:41625-44029 GCF_000002075.1 Aplysia californica | reverse complement strand
AGCAATTCATGTGGGATTGGTGGAGGGGAGAGGGAGGAGTGGGAAAAAAAGGATGGGGGGGGGAGAGAAATGGAGGGGAAATAGCCATTAATGTAATTCAGTGGTCAGAAACAAATCAAACGTCTCGTCGCTTCATCCCAAAAATCTCCCACAACGGGAAGTTCTTCCAATAAATCACTTGTCTGTGGCACTGCCCCGGGGGTCACTTGTCCATTTGTCTCAGTGAGACTCTCACAGTACTTGAAACACAATAAGGTCATACAAGTTTAGTTTAGTTTTAGTAAAAGTTTTACGGCACTTGAATCACAATAAGGTCACAGAAGTGCCGGAGAGTACAGGTGTTACAAGAGAGTAACGAACACTAAAAAGGAGGGGAGATAAGGACGATAGATGTTTGGTGGAAAAAAAGGAGCCAACCACACCAGAGCACCCGCTAACCACCCACAGGTCATATAAGTGCCGAAGGTACAGGGTGGTTACTACTACAGAGCAACACACAACGACAGACAAGAGGAGAGATAAGGGTGATGAATGTTGGACAGGAAAGAAAGGAGCAGACCACACCAGAGCACCCGCCAACCACCCAGGCCACGCACCTTTCGGCTTGAAGATATGTTGGTAGACGTCTGCCACAAGAGCTGGAGAAACTCGGTGCTCCTGGACGAAGATGTCGCTCATGGCAGCCACCAGTCTCTGCAGGTAGCCGACCTGATGTAATGACAGTAAGGGAACAATATAGGACTCTTGTATAGGGCTCTACCCCGACTAACACAACACACATCCTAGCACAGGTCTAGATGGTGAGGACAACAATATAGGACTCTTGTACAGGGCTCTACCCCGACTAACACAACACACATCCTAGCACAGGTCTATCTGATGTAACGATAGTGAGAGCAATATAGGACTCTTGTACAGGGCTCTACCCCGACTAACACAACACACATCCTAGCACAGGTCTATCTGAAGCAATGATAGTGAGAGCAATATATGACACTTATATAACGCTATGCACATCTTCCTAAGCTCACTCATTGTTATGAATTATGAATTGTTTTCACTGTTATTAAAAATGGAGATAGGACAAGAAAGCACTGAGGTCGCAACATCCTAACGGAAGCCAAACTGAAGTAAAGATAGATCTAGTAAGAAGAACAATGTACGACTCTTGTATAGAGCTCTTCCCTAATGAACCCCGCGCACATCCTTACAGAATGTAGACTTTGGAGACACCAAAAGAAATAAGGATATCATCATCTACCCTCTGCCAGCTACATGTGCTATGCCCAACATTTTTTTTTTTTTCCTTCTAAATTGCAGTTTTTTAATCAGTGGTATCGACTGCGAGTATTCAACAAAAGTTTTGTCAAAATTCACATAATTCTAACTCTCGGAAAAGACAAGAAAAGCCACCCCAGAGACCAGCAGGAAGTTGGAGCAACGGTGGGGCTGGCGGTACAACTGGGTTGTATAGCCCCGACTGAGGGGGTGGGGGCTCTTGTGGCCTAGAGGATTAGGTGTTCACCTCTCATTCAAAGGTCCCGGGTTCCAATCTGGGTAGAGAGAAAATTTTCTCCTTTCACCTCCTTTCCTGCTCTTTAGCAATGTTCTGTCGTCTGCTTTCGTTTCCACTTTCTTTTCTGTCCCCACCCCCTCACCTCCTTTACCCCTTCCTCTGGGCTCCTGACTCTTTCTGCAGACTTTCACACAAGACACCCACCCACCCACACACCCACACACCCACCCACACACACACCCACACACACCCACACACACCCACACACACAGCCTCACCTGTAAGACTTTCTCTCCCCCGACCAGACAAAATCCCTGCTGGTCAAAGTGTAGGTACTCCTCTATGGCGGTGTCGGGCACGCCCCACGCTCGCTGTATCATGTGCCGCGGCAGTCGCGGGCACTTCTTGCCTGCACAGACAAAACAAAAACAAAACTTAACGAACAGTTTGGACAAAAGTCTGACATCAAGGTGGAATCAGGTGCTCGTCAAAATAATCAAATGAACAAATCGGCGTTCTTCCACCTGTTGGTAAAATTTTTAATGATTTTTTATTTTAGCTCAACACCTTTCATGCCTCGTAAAAACAAATTCCTGTACAGATTTTACCACAGAACATTGATCAAAGGCACAAAAATGTACTGTGACAGTTCCCAAAGACGCTACAGCTTTGAAAGTCACCAGACGTGTCCAAGCTAGAGTTTTCTGATGTTTTCTCAGTTTATTGAAATAGCATGTGATGATCTGGGTGTATACTTCTGGACTACCCTTGTACTGGTCATTCTATGATCTGGGTGTATACTTCTGGACTCCCCTTGTACAGTGGTCATTCTATGATCTGGGTGTATACTTCTGGACTCCCCTTGTACTGGTCGTTCTATGATCTGGG
>NW_004797493.1:40483-41442 GCF_000002075.1 Aplysia californica | reverse complement strand
TCTGGACTCCCCTTGTACAGTGGTCGTTCTATGATCTGGGTGTATACTTCTGGACTCCCCTTGTATACTTCTGGACTCCCCTTGTACAGTGGTCGTTCTATGATCTGGGTGTATACTTCTGGACTCCCCTTGTATACTTCTGGACTCCCCTTGTACAGTGGTCGTTCTATGATCTGGGTGTATACCATTGGAATCCCCTTGTACACTGGTCGTTCTAGAGTTGTGCTTTGACCTTCTACTGCCCCTTGACCTTGTACTGACCTCTGACCCATCTACTGTCCCTTGACCTTGTACTGACCTCTGACCCATCTACTGTCCCTTGACCTTGTACTGACCTCTGACCCATCTACTGTCCCTTGACCTTGTACTGACCTGTGACCCATCTACTGCCCCTTGACATTCCACTGACCTCTGACCCATCTACTGCCCCTTGACCTTGTACTGACCTTTGACCCCCACCAGGGGAATGAAGTGGTTCCTCCCCGGGTTGCTCCAGGCAATACACAGAGGCTGGTTGAGAAGTCCGTCCTTGTTCATGCAGGCGGACGGGAGGGAGAAGTAGGGCAGGAACACGCCTGGGGACAACCCATGGGATCACATACGAGATGAGGATCTATCATGATATACGAGATGAGGATCTTTCATGATATACCAGATGAGGATCTATCATGATATACCAGATGAGGATCTATCATGATATACGAGATGAGGATCTATCATGATATACGAGATGAGGATCTATCATGATATACGAGATGAGGATCTATCATGATATACGACATCAGGGTCTGTCATAATAAATGAGATCAGGTATCTGTGATAATATATTAAATGAGACCAGGTATCTATCATAATATACGAGATCAGGATCTATCATGATATACGACATCAGGATCTATCATGATATACGACATCAGGATCTATCATGATATACGACATCAGGATCTATCATGATATAC
>NW_004797493.1:39527-40383 GCF_000002075.1 Aplysia californica | reverse complement strand
GCAGGAACACGCCTGGGGACAACCCATGGGATCACATACGAGATGAGGATCTATCATGATATACGAGATGAGGATCTTTCATGATATACCAGATGAGGATCTATCATGATATACCAGATGAGGATCTATCATGATATACGAGATGAGGATCTATCATGATATACGAGATGAGGATCTATCATGATATACGACATCAGGGTCTGTCATAATAAATGAGATCAGGTATCTGTGATAATATATTAAATGAGACCAGGTATCTATCATAATATACGAGATCAGGATCTATCATGATATACGACATCAGGATCTATCATGATATACGACATCAGGATCTATCATGATATACAAGATCAGGGTCTATCAGAACATATTGGACTGTCCTGGAGAGCTCCGCTGTTGGCCCATACAGCCTGTTGGCCAATGGTAAAATCTGTGAGTCGCATCCGACACAGAACGGCTTCTCTTCTCCCTGAAGGAGGTATCTGTGTGTCAGGGCCGTGTGTCCGATGCACAATCGAGTAAAAATGACTTCGTCTCTTCTGGAGAGGCCCGAAGGTTTTCGTGTTGAGGACCCAGTTTGGTCATGATGCTGTGACAGTTTTTGTCCGTTTGTTTCTCCCTGTGTGTCTCCCACAGATGAGAAAAGACATGAGTAGGTGAGCAGTGCCAAAGCTTTAGCCTCTTCAACACGACATTAGTGGACCTGGCTAGAAAACAGATGACAAGCCTCGCTCTGAACAAGCAAGCCTCGGATGAATAAAGTAGCAATGCCCACCGAGCGCGTTTTGTTCTGCCGATTTTTTACCCCCGCAGCGGGGGTGTTTCGTGGGACGCACGAACGCAAAGGTTGTTGTCT
>NW_004797493.1:36054-37287 GCF_000002075.1 Aplysia californica | reverse complement strand
TGTAGAGCAAAGTTTTCACCAGTGTGCGTCTGTTTGTAGAGCAAAGTCTTCACCAGTGTGCGTCTGTTTGTAGAGCAAAGTTTTCACCAGTGTGCGTCTGTTTGTCTGGCAAAGTCTTCACCAGTGTGCGTCTGTTTGTAGAGCAAAGTCTTCACCAGTGTGCGTCTGTTTGTAGAGCAAAGTCTTCACCAGTGTGCGTCTGTTTGTCTGGCAAAGTCTTCACCAGTGTGTGTCTGTTTGTCTGGCAAAGTCTTCACCAGTGTGTTCACCAGAGTGTATCTGTTTTAGTGCATTCCGGGCATAAAAAGGTCAAGGTAGTGTATGCTCTGAGCCGACGGCATCTTTAGTTTGGTCTCACATTTAAAAAATCAGTGTTATCCTCGTCTGTTTTCATCACCAATAGATGTGTAAAAGTGAGTGTGTGGGTTCCATGCCCCTATCTGACTATCAACACAATTTCCTCACCTATAGACATGTAAAGGTGAGTGTGTGGGTTCCATGCCCCTATCTGACTATCAACACACTTTCCTCACCTATAGATGTGTAAAAGTGAGTGTGTGGGTTCCATGCCCCTATCTGACTATCAACACAATTTCCTCACCTATAGACATGTAAAGGTGAGTGTGTGGGTTCCATGCCCCTATCTGACTATCAACACACTTTCCTCACCTATAGATGTGTAAAAGTGAGTGTGTGGGTTCCATGCCCCTATCTGACTATCAACACAATTTCCTCACCTATAGACGTGTAAAAGTGAGTGTGTGGGTTCCATGCCCCTATCAACACAATGTCCTCACCAACAAGGGTTACACAAAAATCTGACACAGACATGGGTGGTTCTGGTTCTTCCCTCACTTCTCTTCCATCTTCCAGGTTGCTGTGTTTACCGAATCTATTCTCGTCACCAATGTGGGTCTTTTCATCCATATTATGCTGATGAAAAATCTGTGTAAGCACTAAAATAAAACAACAAAAACTCCCCCCAAAAACAACATCAAAACAAAACCCTTACCCCAAACTGCATCTTGTATTTCTCCAGATTCTCCTCCAAATGTTGTTTCAGATTCACCCTCAGGGGGTGCCAGAACAGCTCCCAGCCAATCAGAGCCCTGGACACAGCGTGCACCAAGCAATGGCCGTCTCCGTCCGCGTGGATGGGAACCAGACGTTCCTCATTCTCGTTGGACAACTGGGGAAATCATGGGACAAATATAGCGGGACTTTGAGTTGGAC